>NW_027280515.1:30000-32500 GCF_046629955.1 Centroberyx affinis | reverse complement strand
AGACGAGTTGAGCCGGTACCATGCGGTGGAAAAGTGGCATTAGACAGGCTGAAGGATCTGAAGTGATAGATACAGTGTGTGTGTGTTAACAGCTGACAGATAATGTCCGCCACGGCTGTTAGCGGCTGCTGATTGTTTGTGTTTTCATGTGTAAACAGGAAGAAGCTCATGGTGATGAGCTGTTTGACAGCAGCTGCCTGATCAGACCGAACCTCACACATCACCTCCAAAAACTTCTTCTGGATATAAACCAAAAAATTAGATTTTGATCCCAACATTAGATCTTTACCGTTTGAAAGGAAGTGACAGACAAAAAAATTGATAGAACAAAATTAAACCAAATGATGCCACTTTTTAAAGGATTCTAGGGAACTGAAGTCCTTGATTGAGTAAATGAGATAGACAGGATCCTCCAGATTTCAATTTTCATGTTCTAATAGGTGTTTGTGTATATTTTGAAATTACAGGATGAGTATGAAAAAAAGAAAGAAAAAAAAAAGAAAACTCTGGAGTTACCGGGTCATTCCAGGGCGGTGTTATTATTCTGATCAGTGATGCGAACAGAAAGGTGTGTGTGTGTGTGTGTGTGTGTGTGTGTGTCTGTGGATGGAGGGGTGTTGAGTGATGCAGAAAGGGAAACACACCACAGAACACACACCACAACACACACTGGGGAATACAGGGAAAGAGGGAGGGAGAGAGAGAGACCACACACACACAACACTGGGGAATAGAGAGAGAGCAAGAGAGAGAGAGAGAGAGAGAGAGAGAGAGAGAGAGAGAGGAACACACACACACACACACACACACACACACTGGGGAATACAGGGAAAGAGGGAGGGAGAGAGAGAGACCACACACACAACGCTGGGGAATAGAGAGAGAGCAAGAGAGAGAGAGGAACACACACACACACACACACACACACACACACACTGGGGAACTGATATATGGAGAGAGTAAACACTCCCCAGTGTTTTGGAAAGTTGAAAGATTCCCCTGTGGAAGACTAGAGAGAACCTGATTTTAGACACACACACACACACACACACACACACACACACGCGCGCGCACACACACACACACACACACAGACACACGCGCACACACACACACACACATGCATGGCAAATGGAGTAGAACAAAATAGACAAATCTAGTAGAAAGTACAAATACACAAACATACACACACACACACACACAGAGGGCTTGAGGCCTTCATAGTTCAGTGTTATTGCTCTTTTAAAGCTGCAATGTGCAACTTTTTTCACGTTAAAATTCATATATTTTCTAGATTATCACTCAGGGTGTTCATGCCAAATTTGGGCGTGTGTGGGCGTGTCTTGTGGGCGGGGCCAGCGGCCGCAGAGCAGGAAGTCACAGCAACAACAACAACAACAATGGAGGAAAGCAGGAAGAAAAGAAGGAAGAGCGAAGCTAAACGTTCAGAAACACGGAGAACATCAGCCTCAGACCGGCTGGGAGGCTTTACACTGCTGCTCACCTGATGACATCATCAAGATGACTGACAGGTGGTGGGCGGGGACTCGACCAAAGATATATATATATATACATAGAAAAGCCTCATAGGAGGTTTGGCTCTGACTCCAGATGACTCGGGCAGATTTAGAGAATCAGAGACAGAGGGTGTGTGTGTGTGTGTGTGTGTGTGTGTGTGTGTGTGCGTTCATTCCCGTCAACCTGTGTGTGTGTGTGTGTGTGTGTGTGGTTGGATGGGATTTGTTCCAGTCTGGCTAAATAGAGGGATGTAGGGATGAAAGGATAGAAGGATAGAGAAGGCTGTAGGTCTCACATTTCCTGTAGGATGGATGGAGCGGCAGAGGAAGATAGAGGGATGGAGAGGTAAAGGAAGATAGAGGGATGGAGAGATAGAGGTAGAGGGATGGAGAGGTAAAGGAAGATAGAGGGAGGGAGAGGTAGAGGAAAATAGAGGGATGGAGAGGCAGAGGAAGATAGAGGGATGGAGAGATAAAGGAAGATAGAGGGATGGAGAGGTAGAGGAAGATTGAAGGATGGAGAGATAAAGGAAGATAGAGGGATGAGAGGCAGAGGAAGATAGAGGGATAGAGAGATAGAGGAAGATAGAGGGATGGAGAGATAGAGGTAGAGGGATGGAGAGGTAGAGGAAGATAGAAGGATGGAGAGGTAGAGGAAGATAGAAGGATAGAGAGGCAGAGGAAGATTGGAGATTTAGTTCTGCAAACATTCTCTGGAGGCAGAAGATAATCTCATTGGTTGAGTTAAACCCTAATGGGCGGAGCCAAAGAACCACAGTTTTTAGTACTGTACTGTACTGTTTTCATTTTATTTTATTTTATTTTATTTAACCTTTATTTAACCAGGCAGGTCAATTAAGAACAAATTCTTATTTACAATGACGGCCTAGCAAGAGGACAAAAGGACCTCTCGAAGGGTAATGGGAAAAGAGGACAAAAAAAAACAAAAAATAAAAAAAACACACAAAAGAAACTAAACAAAG
>NW_027280515.1:0-25000 GCF_046629955.1 Centroberyx affinis | reverse complement strand
TAAACCCCCTATGTTAAATTTCAATGAGCATTGTTCTTTTTTCTCATTCCTGAAAATCATACTGCAGGGTTTTTTTTGTTGTTGTTGTTGTTTTTTTGTTTGGCTCTCTTCCTTCAGAGTATTTGGTATTTGCCAGAAGCATCAGGGCGAGTTAACAGGCGACTCAGATGGAGACAGACGTGAGCCGGTGGATCCTGTCCACCACAGGTTAGCTGAAGGCTAATCAGTAAATACAAACCGACTGCCAGGGAGAGAGATATGCTGCATATCTGACTCCTGAGGGGGAGAGAGAGAGAGGGGGGGGGAGGGGGGGGGGAGGGGGGGGGGAGTAGAGAGAGAGAGAGAGGGGGAGTAGAGAGAGAGAGAGAGAGAGAGAGAGATAGGGGGGTATAGTGGAGGGTAAACCCACCTAAACTCACTTACTCGCTTTTTTTTACAGTTAGATAGATAGATAGATAGATAGATAGATAGCGTCATGGTTGTGACTTGGAGAGTCACAACCATGTGAACCAACTGGAGAGGAGAGGAAACGAGGAGAGGAGAGGAGGAGAGAGGAGAGGAGAGGAGGAGAGGAGGAAAGGAAAAGAGAGGAGAGGAGAGGAGGAGAGGAGAGGAGAGGAGGAGAGAGGAGAGGAGAGGAAAAGAGAGGAGAGGAGAGGAGGAGAGGAGACGAGGAGAGGAGGAGAGGAAAAGAGAGGAGGGGAGAGGAGGAGAGGAGAGAGGAGAGAGAAGAGGAGATGAGGAGATAAGGAGAGGAGAGGAGGAGGAGGAGAGATGAGAGGAGAGGAGAGGAGAGGAGAGGAGAGGAGGAGAGGAGAGGAGGAAAGAGGAGGAGAGGAGAGGAAAGGAGAGGAGAGGAGGAGGAGGAGGAGAGATGAGAGGAAAGGAGGAGAGGAGAGGAAAGGAAAGGAAAGGAAAGGAAAGGAAAGGAGGAGGAGGAGGAGGAGGAGGAGAGATGAGAGGAGAGGAGAGGAGGAGAGGAGAGGAGGGGGAGAGGAGAGTAATGAAGATGTGGAAGTTCATGGAACACAAAGTGATGGCAGGAAAGGGAAGCAGAGAAAATATGCAGAGAACAACAAGAAAACAGAGTGATCAGCAGTGTGATGCCTGTATAGTGGACATCAGTGACCTGAGAGAGAGAGAGAGAGAGAGAGAGAGAGAGAGAGAGAGAGAGGATGGGGGATGGAGAAAGAGGAGATGAAGAGAATGGGCGATAACATATAGAGGAGAGAAGAAGAGGCCAAGAGGGAAACGGGGAATAGAGGGATGGGAAGAGACAAGAAAAAGGAGGAGAGAAGAAGAAGAGTCCAGCTGGACCCAGTTCATTAATCCAGATGATCTGAACACACATCTGTAACCTCAGGCCACACAGAGGGGGAAAAACAGGGTGTGTGTGTGTGTGTGTGTGTGTGTGTGTGTGTGTGTGTGTGTGTGTGTGTGTGTGTGTGTGTGTGTGTGTGTGTTGGTTACTATGATTCATTTTGTCCTGGTGATCTATCTGTAACGACTGTCTGCAGTGTCGGGGTCGTTACTGGGGAAGAAGTAATACATTACATCTTACTTTTTTTTTTTTTCGTTTTTTTTTTTGTTTTTCAGAATATAAAACATACAAACTTATAAGCAAACATAAGAGGAAGGAAGAGACATTTAGACCAATTTCATGGGAGACAATTTGGACAGAATCACTTCATCATATCTGTGTTATATCTTTCCATTGTTGACAAAGAGAAGGTTTCAGTGTAGTCTAGACTACACTGAAACCTTCTCTTTGTTGCCATATTTTCAGAAAGCAGTCATGTTTCTTCCTTAAAATGAATGTAATTTTCTGCAGGGCTTCACATCTATTCATTTCTGAGAGCCAAAGTCCTACAGAGAGGTGACAGATAGACTTCCATGTTACTGCAGTGCATGTTGTGGCCTCGCAAAGAGCTAGATCTATAAATTTCATTTTCACTGTAGACACTTTTCTTAAAAAAAGAGTGTGAATTACTTTACTTATTACTCCCTGAGAAAAGTAATTAGTTACACTGCTGAATGCATTACTTCTGTGTTACACTCTTACAGTCTTACTTGTGTTCATTGGGTCGATAAATGTCGTTGAACTAAGCTACATTAGAGCAGAAGAATCTAAATAATGACAGACACAGGATCTTTCTTTTAATGTAATGAAGACAGAGCTGCAGCATTAAATTCACACTGTCTGAGTCGTATTTCCCACTTTGTGGCTCGTTCATGTCGCTCTGCTGTGGTTCTGATATTTCTGACTTGACTTGCAGGCAGCAGAAGACGAGGGGAAGCTTTCACACAGTCTTTAGCTGAATCCAGATGCCGGGAAGTCTGCGAGTGCTGAGGCTCCAAATCCACAATCCATCCAGTCCACAAGGGGCCTCAAGCGGACTTTCTGCAGAATTCACCAGACTTCACTGATTTAATTACCCACAATTCATCGCAATACGGACGTGACGTTGTAGTCTTTCCAATTGCCGAACAAAAAAACAAAAAGAACTTATTATGAATGTGTAAAACAATGACTTTATTAAAACGTTACTTGAATCATGTAGGCCAGAAATAATATTCAACCACATCATGACACAGAAATATGTAGAAGTATAGAGGAAATCAAAATGCATTTTATTATTGTAGTCTTTAAGTGATGGGAGCCTATAAAAGCTGTGCAGTGTAATGCCAAATATCCAGGCTATGAAAAATGAACGAAAAACCACAAAAGAAGGTCTTCCAATGTGAGAAATACCCAATTTATTTAGCCATAGTCCGCTCCTTATTTACAAACATTTCTGTATTTGAATGTGTGTTTTTATTAGGTACACCTGATCGCACACAGCCTGCTCCTCCAACAGCCAATCATGTGGCAGCAGCTCAGAACATAAAGCAGCAGAAGAGGTTTAGTTTTTTTGGTCCTTATGATAAACAGGCTACAGCAGATGACCAGCTGCTACTGGACAGGTGTACCTAATAAAGTGGCCGTTGAGTGTAGCTATTACACCAATAAAGAGGTGAAAGAATGAAACGCAAGTAATGACTGATCTGTTCGAGCAGTGGTTCTCAACGTGGGGTCCGGGGACCACCAGGGGTCCTTGAGGGGGTTTCAGGGGGTCCACAGCAAACTGATGAATTGTTCAACTTCACCATTATTTCATTTACAAGAAGTTAACACAATTAGAGAATGCAGAAGAATGACTGTTTTGATCATAGTTTCACTGTTATCTCTCTAGACAGTCATGGGATTCTGGACTAAATCATCAATAACGATAAAAATATTCTCAGATTTGGGTCCGAGAGACAATATCTCATTAAACGGGGGTCTGTGGCTCTAATGTGGACTAAATTAGGGTCCTTGATATGAAAAAGGTTGAGAATCACTGTGTTAGATCAGAAACTGTAATGTGAAACTGAACCTGGAACAGTAAGGCTTTACTTTACTCTGTTACAGGGGAAAGTCATGTGATTACAGTAACATCGATGAGTCCTTTACCATACTAGCGGGCTGGTTAAATGGTTTAAATGGTTAAACCGCTCTGACTCTGAGAGGCAGAGTGAGTTAGAGAGCAGGAGGAGGAGGAGAGTGCCGGCTCATTAACCCAGACTCTGTTGGAGCTTGTTAGAGAACGGTTTGGACGGTGGACTGGATCTGATGTGAACTGACCTGCTGTGTGACCGTCCTGCAGGCAGCGGGGGGAACAGACACTACCAGCCCAAACAATACACACCACACACACACACATTTCACTGAGAAGTACTGGGGAAATATGCATTTAGCTTAAAAATACATAAACATCAAAGGAAGACGGAGGCTAATACCAAGACGGCTGACCTGAGGACAGAGGAGGGAGAGGGAAGGAATAGGAAGAGGAAAGGAGAGGAAATAATACTGTGTGGCAGAGGAGGGAGAGAGCATATGAGAGAGCAATCAGCTGAGAAGAGAGGGAGAGACAAATAATACACATTGTATTGGAAAATAATAATACATTTATACATTTTCAGACAAAATCACACACACACACACACACACCTTATTTCATAGTCACAAATGATGCATTGTTCCAGTCTGTGTTTAGTTTTGTATTTCAGTCTTCAGCTCTACAGTTCAGTGTCTGGCCCCAGTGTCTTCTCTGTCCTCCTCTGTCTGTGATTGGTCAGGAGTTAATTGATGCAGGTGTTGCTGATTACCTGATTGGTCCATTCTCACTCATTTAGTGGAGGGAGCAAAACACCTGTTGGTGTATGTCTTACCAAGCAAATTTGTTGTTTTAACTTGCTCTTTTTGCACTGTGATCATGTTGTATTGTTTCTACAGGTTTTCATTTATTTATTATTTATTACATATTTATTTATTTTGATTCTTTTTTTGGCATTTTTATTAGATAGTTGAAAGTGGAGAGAGACAGGACAGACTGGGAGAGAGGGGATGATGTGACAAAAGTCCTGGGACGTCCTGTAAGTGTGTTTTAAAAGTCTTCTAGTGCACATCTAATCAGCCTGGCCACAAGGATATTGTCACTAGAAGCAAGCAGCAGAATCTAACCAAAGTTTTCCTAAACATGCTGCTTCTACAGAGCAGCAGACATACAGGAACCGCTCTGAGACTGGCAGAACTTTACCTGGTCGTATTTCTTCAGCAGCTCGTGAACGTTCCCTCTCTGTCTGAGCTGTTTTCTCCTCCTGCAGACGCACCATGGAGCACTTCACACCAGCATGGAGGACTTCACACCAACATGGAGGACTTCACACCAGCATGGAGGACTTCACACCAGCATGGAGGACTTCACACCAACATGGAGGACTTCACACCAGGAAGACCAGACCTGCACAGCCTGCATCTCTGAAAGGCTTCACCACAAAGTGCTGGAGGTAAAGGAGGAACGACGGTCTGAGAGTCCAGTTCGGCCCACAGTCTGCTTTAAACTCTAAAATGTCTAAAGATGATGAGTATTCAAATAATATTAGTCATCATTTATTCGGGATTAGGTGTAGGTGTGTACAAAGTGGATGAAGAAGAATGAAGCTACAACTTTACCTGCAAACTCCAATACCTCTATTACTGGGAGTGATCAGCTCATCGGTTAATCCTGTTATATCGAGATCACAGATTGGTCACGATTTATTATCTCATTATCATTTGATAACCAGAACTGTTTTTCTCAAGATCATCAGCACTTCAGTGGGTTACCGGTTGTGATTTCTGCACTTCCTACTTCAAGGAGACAAAAGTTGCAGATTGTAGGATGAATCTGACTCTGACAAATCTGAAATCTGACATCTACTTACATGTTACTGGGTTCAAATTCTGGTCAAATTCTGGCCTTTGCTGCTTGTGTCTCTCTCTCTCTCTCTCTCTCTCTCTCTCTCTCCCTCTCTCTCTCTCTCTCTCTCTCTCTCTCTCTCTCTCTCTCTCTCTCTCTCTCTCTCTCTCTCTCTCTCTCTCTCTCTCTCTCTCTCCCTCTCCATCAGCATTGTCTAGTAAAGCAGAAACTCAGAAGATCCCAACCATGAGACCTAGTTAGAGTCGGGACACAGTTTAGCCGCCGCCTCCTTCACACTTCCTCCTTCCTCCTTCCAGCCACACTTATCATCCCTCCCTCCCTCCTTCCTGCCCGTCTGCCTGCAAACAGCCACAAACTCAACGGGAATTTTAGCAAACGGATCGTTTTTGGGCCGACGCCTCCTTCCTGTCCCCCGCGGGCCTCTGTAGTTCCTCCCTCTCTCTCTGTCCTCTCTGGGCCCGGTGTGACTCACTGAGCCGCATCAGGCCCGGTTAGCGGAGGAGGATCCAGCAGCCGGACGCCGCTGCCTGGCGGAGCGTTGGAGCCAAACGGACAGATTAGACGCAACGGGAGACAAATGAGCAGAGGCTCGTGGGTAATTTGGCGTGATGATGAGATTTGATGCAACGTCTGCCACCACTGTGTCTCTATCAGCCCCCCCCCCCCCACGAGACAATTGGCTTAGAATGGATGGATGGATGGATGAATGGGTGGATAAATAAATGGACAGATAACTGGGTGGGTGGATGGTTAGAGAGCTGGATGGATGGAGGGATGGATGGAGGGATGATGGATGGAGGGATGGATGGATGGATGAATGGGTGGATAAATAAATGGACAGATAACTGGGTGGGTGGATGGTTAGAGAGCTGGATGGATGGAGGGATGGATGGAGGGATGATGGATGGAGGGATGGATGGATGGATGAATGGGTGGATAAATAAATGGACAGATAACTGGGTGGGTGGATGGTTAGAGAGCTGGATGGATGGAGGGATGGATGGAGGGATGGATGGATGGATGAATGGGTGGATAAATAAATGGACAGATAACTGGGTGGGTGGATGGTTAGCGAGCTGGATGGATGGAGGGATGGATGGAGGGATGATGGATGGAGGGATGGATGGATGGAGGGATGGATGGATAAATAAATGGACAGATAACTGGGTGGGTGGATGGTTAGAGAGCTGGATGGATGGATGACTGAATGGGGGTGTAGGCTGTTGGGTGAATGGTTGAGTAGCTCAGTGGATGCATACACAGTTAATAATAATAAGATAAGATAAGATAAAATAAGACTTTATTAATCCACTTGGGGAAATTCAGGTGCCACAGCAGCAACTGGCATACAGAAGATAATAAAGAGAAGAGGTAATAAGATAAAAATAAAGGTCATGTACATAAAGACACTATAAAGACAGTGCAAATAATGCAAATAAATGTGAATAATATTAATAAACGCGTATACATATATAAATACTGTATATATACACATAGCCAGTGGTCAGGAGTTCAGTTATGGTAATAACAATAATATCACTTTGTATTGAACTTTTCAAAATTATCCAAAAAAAAATCAAGTTAAAAAGTGTTTCACAATCAAGAAAGATAAATGACAAAAGAGAGATGAATAAAACATAAACATCAGTGAGGTAACTAATTTGGTGTTTTTAACAACTTTCGCAAATGTAGTGGATTTTTCCCTTTAAAGTGTTTTCTTACTCTATGATGTATTTTGTATCCTGGAGTTTTCGTTGTGCTCTGTTCTGTTCCTCTGTTTGTTTTCATTACTAAACTGTTTGTTCTTCTCTGCTGCTGGTCTCAGCTGGGTCTCAGATGAAGAAGAGCTTATTAATCTCAGTGGGACTTCCTGGTTCCAATAAATAAAATGTAATAAAATAGAAGTAAATAATAATAATTTTTAACTAGCAGTCTTGACTCTCATGGATCAAACACCTTGCAGACTGTAGTGTTTATTTGCCCGGGCTGGATCCTGGACCTGAACTGCTGATGTCTGTAGTTATAGTTATAGTTTTAGTTTGGCTTATTTCTTAATTATTTAATGAAAAAAGAGAGAAGAAGAAGTAGAAACCCTGAGGGGCGTCCAAACCCGTTTCACCCCAAGAGAAATAAAATAAAAATCGAGATGACAAACAGACACAATTTACATCAGAACTCAATAAGGAGAAACGTAGGAAAACAACTGCATGTGTAAATAAGTTAGGGACATAATGAAATATATTAAGTGGTCATGAGCGGGAGTGTGTGTGTGTGTGTGTGTCTGTGTGTGTGTGTGTGTGTGTGTGTGTGTGTGTGTGTGTGTCTGTGTGTGTGTGTGTGTGTTTTCAAAGAGAGAAGGAGAGAGCCTGCGTCCGTTTTGTTATTATGATTATGTATTGTGGCTTCAGGGGGTTTCAATCAGTCTTACATATTAGTTTTTTTTTTTTTTAAATAAAGGCAAGAGAAATAACTTCCTAATTCAATGTTTCACTCATTTATTGAAGTGTTTTCTGTGACTTAATGCAGCGGTGAGGCACGGGGGGATTTCACTTTTGGTTCCACATCTGTCTCACTTACGGTTCCAGTGCAGGATGCAGTAAATTGTTATTGTGTGTATTTGTTTTGAAGTCATGTGTATCAGTTGCTGTTGTTTATGTCTGAAAGCACAACAGGTTTCTCCTCGTCAGAAGAGAGAGACGAGTCCAGATCCTGACCTGGTTCCTCAAACAAAAAGCCTCGTTGGGTCTCGACTTCACAGCGATGTCACATCCATGACGATCTCCACCTGTCGGAAATCAAAATCAGTAAGAAGTAAAAATGTGACCGTTGTGGTGATGCCCCAAGCACATCTCACAGGTATGTACTGGTTTTGTCCACAACTGCAACGATTCTGGTCTTCAGTGTTTGATACGTTATCTACTGTCCTACATGTGAGGGATAATGCCCGACGAGGTGTCCATTAATTCCTGATAATGGACACCTCGAAGGGCATTATCCTGCTTATACCATGGTCACTTGCCAAAGAAAAAAAATAATCAAGACCATTAATTTTTATTTTCATGCGTTTTGTAATCAAAATCTAAAGTTTTCCACAAGCCATAACTCAGTTTCCCTGGTAACACCTGAGGGCTTGACTAATACCTGGAACAATCATTACCGTCCCATAAGGTTCTTATGCAATGGAAACGTTGTTCACTGCTCCAGTAAATAGGACGGACCTTAGATAGGACTTGGCAGCAGGAGATATTTCTAGTCCGCTCAGCTCATAGAACCCTTTGGCTCAGCTAGGAGCCAGAAAGCTAACGTTATGCTAGCAACATTCAAAGTCAATAACAAACAGTAAATATAATTTGACAGTATGTTTAACAACAAGACTAGCTAGCTATCAGCCATGTCATTGTCCCCAAATCAATATCAAGATTTTCACGAACAAATGAACGGAGTAAACGGAGGCTTTGACTGTGTCCCTGTTGCTATGGTTACTCATTTTAGATACAGGCTGATGCTACGTAGCCAGCGCATTAATTTAGAACGGTGAACAGACAGTTTCACTGGAACTACTTAGTAGGTGTCCATTATCAGAAATCAATGGACACCCTGCAGCCAATCAGAATCGAGTATTCACCCAGACCATGGTATAAATACCACTACAACCATGCCCATATTTGGCGTGCCAGCAGAACCCCTGCAATGCACAGTCTGAAATGGAGAGATAACTGCCTTTACAACACTCTTAGCAAGAAGAAGGCTTTTACTATCCTGGAAATCTCCAAAACCACCGTTCCTTTCCAATCTGGTCGAATGATGTGATGTTTTTTTCTAAGCTTAGAAAAAATAAAATTCTCTCTTAGGGGAACCACTGATAGTTTCTTCAAGTTATGGAGACCATTTATTGAGTATTTTAATAACCTGCCAACCATTCCTCCAGACTAAGAATCAAATCTCTGGCCTGTTTACTACATTTATAATCTGTCCTTCCTAACTTGATCTGTTTAGTATGCTGGTGCCTTTATCACCTGTCACTATTCCATTTACTCCACTAAATAACAATGTTTAACTCCCTGATGAGTCTCCCTACCCTCTCTTCTCCTTTTTTTTTCTTTTTTTTTCTTTTATTTATTTATTTTTTTGTTGTTGCTGTTTGGTTTTGCTTTGTTTATTTGTTTTTTCTTCTACAACTTCTTGAGTTGTGATGTTACAGTTACAGTAAATGTAAAATATGGTGATATGTAATTGACCATTGACTATGTTGTACTATGTCTCCCTTTCACCAATAAAGACAGCTGACAAATAAATAAAATTGACCTCTCTCAGCACCTGTACACCTTAAAAATAAAGGTTCAGGTTAGAGTGTGATGCCATAGCAGAACCTTTTTAAGTTCTTTACTCCCAGAGAAACTGTCTCTTGATAAACGCTCTGGAGAACCTTTTTATGTTCAAGAACTGTTCTAGCTGTTTAAGGTTCTTTGGGATACTGAACGCACAAACAGGTTCTTTAAGTCTCCCTGTGGAACTCTTGACCTGAACAAATCAAAGATCGACACGTTGATGGTGACTGGGTGGCTCGGTTACATCTGGCTTCATACTGAATTCACATCACATGGGACAGACTGTAGACACTGTTCTGTAAACCTTTCAGAGGGGAAATACTCACTCGGGATCTTCGGGTTTTGGCGATGGACTCTCTGACTTCCTGAATCCTGACGTCACTCACAAGGAAACATCTGTAGTCAAGTGCAGGAAATAAATATTCATTTAAACAACAACAACAAACATCACATGACACATAACTCTTAAAATGACATGGCAGAACACAACGACTTGCTGGAATCTAGGTTTGTGGTTGGCACTGTGATGTTTGGTTTGCTGTAAAACATGAAGTCAAATGTTTCATCAGTGAGTGCGTGTGTGTGTGTGTGTGTGACAGCTGATCACACAACGTCTACAGGAAACGTCTTAACGGCTTTAGACACGTTTGAACATGTGAAAGCTTCCAAAGTTTTTGCTTTGAAGCGTCAAAGCCGTTCTGTTATTCCCACTGACTGCAGCGTCTTCCTCTAACGGTGAATTCATAGAGATGTATCCCATCATGGTCGTACTGGCAGGGTGCGGTGCTGGTCCTCTGCAGACCTCAGATGTTTTGTCCAAATCCCCCATGAAGGCCTGGAGGACGGCCAAGGTCACTGAGAGGCTGTGTGTGTTCCGACGAATTTCTGTTTTCAGCTTTTCTGTTCCAATCAGAGTTCCGTCGGGTCCAGAGAACCGGAACTAAAGATGGGAGTGGAGGCTCTTCCCAAAACAACAACACGTGCAGCCATGCGTGTTCCTCCCCAGGCTACAGTCTGTCTGCATACATGTACATGTTAGCCGTGTGCGGAGCGGACACGCAGGATGCTGGGGAAATGTCCCCCGGACTTTTGGCAAAATGCAAATCTGTCAGCCGCACTTTGTTCTAATGCAAGTCCACCAGCAACAGCTCCCTCTAGTGGCTGCACCGTCACTCATCATCACTCTGAAACAGCCACACATGAGATGAGGTGAGGTGAGATGAGATGAGATGAGATGAGATGAGATGAGATGAGATGAGATGAGATGAGATGAGATGAGATGAGATTGCACTTTACTGTTCCCCTTGGGGAAATCAGGTGCCGCAGCAGCAACTGTTGGACAATGCCAAGGAAATGTCAAGTATGATTCAAGTACAGCAAGGTAATAGAAGAAATAGGTGCTAAAATAAGATAAAGGTAATGCACATAATATATAACACTAGAGGCAGTGCAGTGCTAATGAATGCAGGAAAATGCAAATAATGAATGCAAATAAAAATGCAAATAATAAATGCAGAATTTCGGATAACGGATAAGTCTATGGATATATTCCTACACATGCCAGAGAGTCAACTTCATGGTAAAAGGTTGTTCTAATGTTCAGCAAAAAGACAGCAGACAATTGATTATTACCTCAAATCAAGAAATATACGTTGACTTACTGCATTTGGATTTATAGATTTAAAGTTAGTCATGTTTTAAAATCGGTTATCCTTGTGTACAGTCACCAAGCTTTAAGACGTCGTAGTGTGTATGCAGCAGATAGTCTTTTCACATGCTAGACCAAATTCCAACTTTTATTATTTGGCTCTTATTTTTTTCTGTACCGCCAGAAGAAAGAGCGAGAAGCAGCAGGAAGAGGACCGTGATGCTCCTGCACAGGTGAGGAGGACGCTGCTGGGAGAGGGAGGGAGGGAGGGAGGGAGGCGGCCAGAGGAAACAGATCCAGATTCTGCCTGATCACCGGTTTGAATCCAGACAGGCAGGGAGACTCTGGACGGGGGAAAGTGAAAGATTGATGTTAAAAACATGACTTCAAAGAAGCTGCTCAGTAGTCAGGAGCAGAGACTGTGGCTGCTGCCAGGAGAGAGCGTGGACAGAAACTGATCAAGATCTGAATACAATCGGTTTTGACCTGCATTACTCAGGTAGTAGTGGTTTTATCGTAACTAAAAAAAAAATGAATATAGCAAGTGCAGAGGTATTGGTAGAAGAGGACAGATGGTCTTTGTGTGCATCGTATCTCCAGGTAATCTGTTCATACGCCTGTCTGTATCCTGTCGTGTTTATTTAACGTCCGGCTGCTGTCCCGACTGCAGGCTTCACCACAGCCGGCTTCTCCCCACAATAAAGGACGTTTATTGAGATTTTGAAAATTGATAAGATAAGATAAGATAAGATAAGATGCACTTTATTGATCCCCTAATGGGAAATTTGTGTGTCACAGCTGCAATGTACAGTACAGCAGCAGAACAAAGTACAGCGAAGGTAATAAAAATAATGAAATAAGAATAGTGCAGAAAGGATATAGGCAATATACACAAACAATATAAATATAAAATGATTAAAAAGTGTCTCAATGTCCAAAGTGTATGAGTGGTGTTATCCAGTGTAGTAAATAATAATAATAAATACATACAAATTGTTTTCAAATGTTTACTCTATTAGGAGGAGGATTTATGTTTCTGTCCCTCATCATCACAGTCCTGCCTGATCTGCCAGGCTCTACTCACTGAGGGCTTCATTTATTTTGTTAAATTAATAATCGAGTGTGTGACATTTTCACATAAATAAATGTCTGTTTTCTCCTCTCTATCGCCGACTGCTCTAACTCAACAGTGATCCAACATATCTCCAGTTCATAAATCTTCTCCTCTGTCTGTTCTGAACTGCCGGTGTCTACACAAAAAAGTGATGCGGTTTTTTTACGTTTCCGGTTTGTTTGGAATCAACAGAAGAAGAAGAACTGGGTAGTTAGCATGAGCAGCGATAGCCACCATGGCTGAACAGACAGAGAGAAGAGAAACTCAAACTGCATCAACAGGAAAAATCCAAGCTCCACCCACACTGTTTGATTGACAGGTGATCACCACTGTGAAACACCACAGTGAGGCTGAGGGACAAAGATGGAGGCTAAAAAGAAAAACAACCATAAAACATTCATTCAACCAATCATCAGTATTCTTTTGTTTTCTTATGTTGTTCTTATACTGTATTGTTTTAGTGTGTAACTAGATGTCAGTTCTGTCTTCATAATGTCTTCCTAATGATTGTTGAGTCTGATTCAAACAAGTTTTCCTTCTTCATTTTCTTGGGTCACTTTTCATTGAACATTTAAAGTTTGATTAACCCTCCTCCTACCTCTGGGGTACCCACAGACCCCAGAGCTATACTTTTTGTCATATCTCACAGGTGCTTTATTCTATCATTCCAATTTTTCACGACTTTGTCAATCAATTTGTTCCTAATGAATTCATATCATTGTTTTCTGTTTCTGTTTTAATTAGTGCTTTTGAAAAATACCAATGTATCGGGGTCCTGGGGGACCCCAGTCAAAAGCACCCAATTCCGCCTATGCAGTTTTAATAGATGGAACTATTTATTGAGTTCATGTTTGCCATGGGTCCTAATTTAAAGTCTCACACACTATCAGGGGGGGTAGGGGCCCTCTGTCAGTCATTTTGAAGCAGACAGACACAGATGCAGCAGACACAGATTTCCTCATGTGCTCTGTGACCCTAAATACTGCTCTTCCTAAAGTCAGATGATGATTGATGATGATTTTTTATAGTAGTTTATTCTTGGGGTCCCCAGGGACCCCAGTCGGTAGTCCTTGTATGTTAAATATGTTGGTAGGAAATGCCAAATGATCAAAAATCCTATTAATATTTTCTATGGCCCGTTCTGCACCTTCTGTTGTTCTGAGGATGTGTTTTGACCAGGAAGCAGCAGAGACTTAATTGGATTTCTCCTGTGCATCAAGTCTAATATCAGCTGTATTGTTTGAGCGGACTGACTCCGTCTGTTATCTGTCTGTTGTTCTCAGCTTCAGTTTGATCTGATAAACGCTGTTTGCTGCTCCAAATCTGTTACAGCATAATCAGCAGTGATGCTGCCACGCTTCAAGGGGGAAGTAACTAATTACATTCACTCATGTTACTGTAATTGAGGAGCTTTTTTGTGTACTTGTGCTTTTTTGAGTATTTCAGTCAGTAATTTTATTTTTACTTAAAGTCCCATATCCTCCACTTCCCAGAGTTTTATTTTGTGTCTTTCTGTCCATTCAAAGCTGTGTGTGTGGTGTCATGCACCAAAAACATTCTCAATCCATTTCTCCACGTTCATTTTCCAGCATCTCTCTGAGCCTTACCAAGAACAGGCCGTTTCTGTCTCCGTGTCTTTAAGGCTCATTAATATTAACGACCCCTCCGTTCCGATCGGCTAACCGTTTCCAGAGTGAAACGTGAGACGCCGCGGCCCGGCGGCTACAGGTAGGGAAAACTCTCCGGTAATAAACGATGACAACCGCTCAACCGCTTTGAAAAAAACACTTTGTTAGTCTATTATTTCTTACAAAAATGCTAATGAGCGAACCTTTGTGACGCCACAAAGTTACGGAAGTCCAAACGGCTCGTTTAGAGGCTCGCTGCACTAATATGGATTGTGTGGATTTAGTTTTGATACTTTCACCATGTTTAGATAGACCATCCAACTCCTTTATCACCACAGAGGAGAGGGGAGTCCTGCTTTACACCAGATGGGACTTTTAAATCCCTTCCTTTGTGTGATTGTGTGTCTCTCCATCAGCAACAGAAACTGGATCGACGTAAACTGACAAACTGTGGATCCATTCACAGTGAGAAGAGGAATCTTTACTTTGTTTCTGCACTTTATTTTGTCATTTCTAATGTTTCCAGTTAAAGGAATCTAGTTTGAACTCTGTCCTCTCTCCTTTTAGAATCACACGGAAAAGATCACAGCTGACAACGTTCTCTTGTTCCCACAGTGCAGCCGAGGGCATCATGAGGCAAATTCAGGTCAGTCAGTCAGTCAGGTAACACTTAGTGAGATGTCTCTTCGTGAGCTGGCCTCTAGAGGGCGTCTCTGACTAAGAGATGGCCTCTCGCTAAACGACACGTTCAGTCCCATACTGATGATGTCATATTGGATCTCACACACTGAGCCACACTCTTCACAATCAATTTACAGACATCCACATCTTCTGCTGTCCTGCAAACCTTAACGGTCGGTTCTGGGAGTGAATTTGATGACGTAACGCGCGTTCCGGTTCAGAAAAAATAAACCCAGAGCAGGACCGGTGGTTGTACCTGTTTTCGGAGCTGAAACTACCGGCTCGGTTCGTTTTATGACCAAAGCTTTCCGGCTGGGCGGTGTTTGGACCTTTGGGCCAATCACAGTGCTTAAAAACGGAAAACGCCACTCAACCGGGAAACCGGGCCACAAGCACAGACAGTTTACTCTGAGCCGGAGCTGACAGGTTTGTGTTGTGAAAATGTTGAGAAAGAAGAAACTAGACAATCTTTCCTATTTTCTCTCCTGTCCGGCTTTAAACGTCTCAGAGCTTGAAAGTCCTGACTTGCTTTCAACACGCTTAATCCACGGTGTAGTTCATGTTTTATGGGTTCTCACTTACTTGTTGAGATGGCTTGATTGATGATCCGGAGGTGGGTATGAGCAAGATATGAATGAGTGTGGAAGTGCATGCGACTGTTCAGGTGTATAAGTTATCAAAATAAGGCTCGATACATGCATCTAAAGGCTAACATGGATTCCAAAAACGTTCCAACAAAAAGCGACTTTAGTTCAAAACCAAACGAAAGTAAAGCGAAAAAACGTGTGTGAGCGTGTGGTCGAAAAACAATATCTGCCTGCCGTCTGAACCAGTTAGACTCACCTGTGTCAGTTATTAGATGGTGGACACACGGTGACTGTGTTATCTCGCCTCATAACTAGACGACTGCCTGTGTAGTTCTCTTTTACAAACCAAAACAAAAAAGGCTCCTACAACCCCGATGTGATAAAACAATGTGTTCAAGTGAATTCAACTTGTAACACTGCTGTGAGCCAGAGGAGACCGATCATCTGTTCAGTCATTACATCGAGGCATCACAGTGAGTTTGACATGAAATTTATTGCGAGTCGGTGGGTGCTGAGTATTTGACGTCTTCGAACTCTGATAGTTGTCTCATGTTACGTGGAAAACTTGCATAGGAAAGTGACTGTCAGCCTTTTTAAAGCTGGCACACACCGCTAACTGGCATTCAACTTACAGTAAAGCTGCACAAGGTGAAATTTATATTTAAATAAACAAAATATCAGCCTAAATCACAAAGTGTGTCTGCAACAGAGCAGAGAGTCCCGTCCACACTAACTGAGACACTGATTTCCCAAATTAAAGAAGATTTAGTTTACTGATGTCACCTTACAGGATTTCTGGGTAATGAAGTTCTCAGAAATTCCAACATGCAAAGTTGCTGATAGAGCAGCTTCATAATGTTAAAAAGTCATTTTTCATGTGGTGTTTGCATTATTTTGTTCATCTGCTGTTAACTGAGAGAGAGAGAGAGAGAGAGAGAGAGAGAGAGAGAGAGAGACAGAGAGAGAGAGAGAGGCACGACCACCTGCAGGGCTCTCTCACCCATACATCTATGCCAGCGTGTGTGTGTGTGTGTGTGTGTGTGTGTGTGTGTGTGTGTGTGTGTGTGTCTTGTATAAATTCTCTCTCCTCATCTCTGACATTTCCAGGTCACTCAGCAATGAAATGGCTTCTCTCTCTCTCTCTCTCCATCTCTCTCTCTCTCTGCCTCTCTCTCTTTTCCCCTCTCCCTTTCTTTATCTTTTTTCCTCCCTAGTATCTCTTGGAAGGGATAGTGTAAGAGAGAATGAGAGATATGGATAGAAAATGAGAAAGAGAGAGAGAGAGAGAGAGAGAGAGAGAGAGATGGAGACAGAATCCCTCTCGGACGGCATTAGTATTAGCAGGGGAAGTCTGGTGATTAGTCATTTCTACCTCAGGGACTTTCATCCCGTCCAGAACGAACATGTCAGTGATTTTCTCAGACTGCTGCGGTGAAAACTCGAGCTGAAACTACCTCCTGCATCCTGAGATCCTGTCTGGATCCACTGCTGCCGTTTAAAGGAATTAAACATCTGGATAGAGAAGAAACAATCTGTTTATCTCAAGATACGATTCGATACGCGATCTGAGGTTCAGGATTCGATACGGCCACGATACGACGTGATCAATAAAAGTTCAAAGTCTGACTGTGCAGAATTCTGTTTATTTCTGAGTCACAAATCTTTCCAGCGATGCCATTGGCTCGCTAGAATGTAAATAACAATTTAAAAAATGTCATTACAAAGTGACAATAATATAATTTGGCTGGAGAGCTTGTGATAAACTGTGATGGTCAAGAGTCTCATTAGTGATTACTACAGCAGAATAACATGGAGCTGATATCACCATTCATGTTCCTGACAGCAGAATAACATGGAGCTGATATCACCATTCATGTTCCTGACAGCAGAATAACATGGAGCTGATATCACCATTCATGTTCCTGACACAACAGACTGACTGACATGTTTTGTATTGTGATATATTGAATTTATATACAAGATAAAAACACTTTTTAAAACTGTGCAATACAGAAAGTTGTTTGTATTATTATCATTATTCAGTAACACTTAACAATAAGGGTCACTAAGTTAAGGGTTAGTTAATGCTTAATAAACATTAACTAACCCTTAATTAACAGTTAACTAATGTATAATTTACTAATTGTGTTCATGTTAACTAATATATTAATCTATACATTATTTAATAGTTTACAAAGATGACAAATAATGTATAAATTAATACCTTAGTTAACATGAACACCATTAGTAAATGATTACCAGACACATTAGTTAACTGTTAATTAAGGGTTAGTTAACCCTTAACTTAGTGACCCTTATTGTAAAGTGTTACCCATTATTCTTATGATGATGATGATGATGATTATTATTGACATATAATAATAATAATAACTTTATTTATATAGCACCTTTCAAGACAGAGTTTACAAAGTGCTTTGACAGTCAAACTAAAAGCAGAATTCTTTAAATGAATTTAAAAAGCAATGAAACCATAATAAACAGGATTAAATTCAGAGAGGAGGACAGAGGTGGAAAAGAGCAACATTCAAGTAAATAGTGGGATAACTGTAAGATGAAAACCAAAATAAACAGTAAGGATAAAATAAAGATAAAAAATTAAGATAATAAAATAATAAAATAATAAAAAGACGATGAAAAGACAATAAAAAGGAGATATTGGAGGCAGAAGTTAGTATCTGTTAACAATGCTACTGCAAGTGGGACTGAAGTATTTCTCAACTCATTTGCATACAGCAACTCACAGAGGCTCCTGACTCTGTACAGTTACAGTTTAGTATCTTCAGGGTCTTCAATATGAATTTTCAAATAAATTGTTTTCAGCCCAACTGACTTTCACCACTTTCAACAAATGGAAACTTCTGCTGCCGGTGTTTTCACGGCCAGCTTCCTCTGGCTGTGTGAAACCAGTGGATCTGTGTGACTGTTCCCCCGCTGTCCCACAGAGAGAAAACCACCGGGAAAATCCCTCATTAGCTATTCTTTTATTTCTTCCTCAGAGGCGGTTTTTTTCAGAGCTGTGCCCTTCTAGAGCGAGCCGCAATTCACAAACTCTCTGCTTAATTAGTTTAAGGAGTCTTCCAGAGGTTTTTGTTGTATTTATCCACCCTAACGGACACCTGAGGGGGAAAAATAATGAACAAGATGAGTGTTGCTGAAACCACAGACTCACACTCACTGATGCTGAAACAGTCAAACGCAACTTACTGGAAAGCAACCCAGCAACTCTGTAGGATCAATAATAATAATAATAATAATAATAATAATAACCTATATTTGTATAGCACCTTTCATACACAACAGATCAAAGTGCTTTACATCAATAGAAGGCAGATAAAAGACGGCAGATAGAAGGCAGATAAAAAGATAAAATTCATATAAAAGAAGCAAGCAAAATGCATTGAATTAAAATAATCAAATCAAGTAAAATAGAAAGATAAAAGAACTCCCACTTTTAGATGCACGTTGTGAGTGAACCCATATGTTTTTCTGTAATTTCTACTCTTGATCTGATATTTACGTCCCACTCCTGCATACTCTGCCAGAATACATGATCCTTATAGGAGCAATTCAACCTATTGTCAGGTGCAGTGACCTCTGACCCTTGACCTCCTTAATATTGGCTGCTTGTGATGTTTTGATCTAGCAACTGGAGCTCATTCTATTGTTCTGCTGGTCGTGCATGAGGAGTGCTGGGTAAAGAAAAAAGAGAGGAGGAGGAGGAGGAGGAGGAGGAAGAGAGAGAGCGAAAATATTTTGTTGAGGTACAGAAAAAAACGTCAGCTAAGGGAAAGGGGGATGTGATCCAGGTGGGAGGAGGAGGTGAAGTTGTCAGCAGTGGTGGAAAGTAACTAAGTGCATTTACTCAAGTACTGTACTTAAGTACAATTTAGAGGTACTTGTACTTTACTTGAGTATTTCCATTTCATGCTACTTTATACTTCTACACCACTACATTTCAGAGGGAAATACTATATAATACTTTTTACTCCACTACATTTATTTGACAGCTTGAATTACTAGTTACTCTGCAGATTTAGATTATTAATACAAATTATAAATCAACTAATACATTATGATATATTTTTTATAGGTTAAGCTACCCAGCAGTACACTGCAAAACATGTCTGTCTTAACAAGTCATTTAGTCTCATATTCAGCCTTCAAATCTTATTTTTCTTAAACCAAGAGAACAATTCTGCCAATGAGGAGAGATAACTCCACTCACTTCCAATGCAGTTTCACTTGTTTCAGGAATTTCATAGAATTGACCGTCAACATGTTGAAACCAAGTCAGAATAAGACAGATCACTGCACTACTACCAAGAAAATGACACTTGAATCTAGAAAATTCTTGAAACAAGTTGATTTGCATTGGAAACAAGTGAAATTATCAAACACCATTGGCAGACGTCTTCACTAGTTTTAATAAAATTACGATTTTAGGACTCAATAAGAGACGAAATGACTTGTTAAGATGGAGATTTTTTGCAGTGTATATAAAGTAATTAAAATTAGCTCCACCTTTACCAGCTGCAGCATTAAAGTGATGCACACATTAATGCATCAATAATTATAGTCCAATAACATGATATATATGATTCTGAAATGGGCCATTCTGCATAATGACTACTTTTACTTTTGCTACTTTAAGTATATTTTGATGCTAATACTTTTGTACTTTGACTTTACTTGTAACAAAGTACTTTCACACTGTGGTATTGCTACTTTTACTTAAGTCAAAGATCTGAATACTTCTTCCACCTTGTCAGGTTTGGGCTGGAGGGCAAAGGTCAGTCTGCGTCTCTCCTGTCTGGACGGACAATAGGTGAATATCGTGTTCGGAGGAGAGAGAGAGACCGATGAAAACAAACCCAGGGGAACACGGGGACAAGAGACTCGTCCAATCACAGGATCTCGCTCAGTCGCTCTATATAAATAAACAAAAGTCTCGCAACCTCGGGGGAAGCAGGAAGGAACACAAGGGGGTTATCCAATCAGGATCCCCGGGGGACCAGGAGGAACAGAGTGGGGCGGAGCTCTGACGTCCGTTCCCTTTCTGTCCCGGCAGTTTGAGTTTCTCTTCTCTCTGTCTGTTCAGTCATGGTGGCTTATCGCTACTCACGCTAACTACCCAGTTCTTCTTCTACTGATTGGATACAGGCTGGGTCACTGCTGAGTTAGAGCAATATGACGTTTATTTATCCGAAACTGTCATAGATTATACAGTTTTATATGTGAAAATCCTGAAATATGTACAGTATGATTGCAACTGAAAGCATAAGAGATGAGATTATGCATTCTGTATACAGCACTACTATTCACACACACACACACACAAATAGAGAGGGAAAGTGAGTGAGAGAGTGTGTGAGTAAGAGAAACACAAACACACACACACACACACACACACAAATAGAGAGGGAAAGTGAGTGAGAGAGTGTGTGAGTAAGAGAAACACACACACACACAGAGGAGAAACAGCACACTCCCTGCCCAGCTGGAGGAAGGGGAATACACAATTTGTTGTGCTTAGTGCTGAGATGCTGAAATCAGCGAAACATTTTGCTTCCTAACAGCCCTGCTCCCGTCTGCGGCTGCTTCCTCGGCACATTCAGACTACAGAGGCGGGCGCGGGCGAGCGGCCAGGCGGCGGTAATTGGTTTGCTTCACCTGCTGAGACACACACAGGTGACAGGCAAACACAAATGTCACGATAATGGGGGGGAGCGCTTCCACACAACGGGCCGGCTCCCGACGACCTGAAACCTCCAGCGCTTCAGAGGAACAGTCAGCGCTACACATCCACAAACACAACAACAACAACAACAACAACGAGCCTGCATCAGCCAGTTCACTGCAAGTCCATCTTAACCAGTCATCTAGTCTCATATTCAACCTTCCAATCGTACTTTTCTGAAACCAAGAGAAACATTCTGCAGTGAGGAGAGATAACTCCACTTTCAGGAGTTTTCTAGAAATGAAATGTCAGTGTGTTGAAACCAGTCAGAACTAGAAGGGCACTCCGAGGTTCGTGCTATTATTGCTTGTTCCTGAGACGGATCCGGATCCACTCCAAAATTCAATGGGTTCTTCCTTGGCCCATGCTACACCCTTCCACCAAGTTTAATGAAAATCGGGCCAGTAGTTTTTCCGTCATCCTGCTAACAGACAAACAAACGGCACCGAAAAGATAACCTCCTTGGCGGAGGTAATAAGGCAGATCACTGCACTGCTGTCAAGAAAATGACTCTTGATTCTACTAAATTCTTCAAACAAGTTGATTTGCATTGGAAACAAGTGAAATAATCCAAACTTCACTGGCAGATTTTTTCACTTTTTTTAAGAAAATTACGCTTTTAGGACTCGATAAAAGACTAAAAGACTTGTTAAGATGGAGATTGTTTGCAGTGTAGTTCTGATTCCTCTTTGCTCAGCCGGTCATGTCTTGCCTTAAAGGAATAGTTCACCCAAAAATTAAAATCCTGTCATCATCTCCTCCCCCTCATGCCAAATGAAACACAGGTGAAATGTGTTAGTCCATATAACACACAGGGAGGCTGCAGCACAACTTGGTAGCAGCCTTCTCCAAAACAACTGAAGTCAATGGGGACCTGTTCTTTAGAGCTCCAAAACAAAAACAGCCAAACAATCACACTGTGAATAGAAAGACCTATACACCATTATTTGTTGCAAATCAATCAGCTGTAGTTCAGATTTGCACTAAATGATGGTGTAAATATACTGTAGGTCTTTGTGGAACTCTGAAGAACTGGTCCCCACTGACTTCAGTTGTTTTGGAGAAGGCTGCTATGGAGTTGTGCTGCAGCCTCCCTGTGTGTTATATGGACAAACTTCACCTGAGTTTCAACTGGCATGAGGGGGAGGAGACGATGACAGAGTTTTCATTTTTGGGTGAACTGTTCCTTTAAGGCTCCGCTCACGCCACAGGTACGGAAAGAGATTAGTGCCACAAAAGATTGTATTTGAATTGCATAAACTGATTTTATTTGAATCTACTGAATAAATAAATGAAAAACTGCAATTTCAAATGTATTCTCCTAACCATAATCTGTTATTGTTCTTGCCTAAGCTTACCTGCATATTACAAATTGCAAATGAACAGAAATTTCCATATATTTATCACTAGGGGGAGCTGCTTATACATAGTTCAAATTTTGACCAAAAAAAATGTGCATAACATTTTGTAAGTATTGTGCAAAGGCAAGTGAACACAGTGTGTTGGTGTCTTCAGTCATAATGTCAGCATCCTGAAGAAAGTGTAAAAAAAATGGGTGAATGTTTCCATCGATGAGAATGCATTTGTGACATTTGACAATGTGTTTTTTAATGGTTTGAATTGATTTCTTTCTGCATGAGAAGAAAATATCTTCCAATTACAGTAATAAACATCTTAATAATAAACAATATTTCTAGAACTCTTCTCACTTTGTACAAAGTGCTTTACACAGATTAAAAAAAAACATCTTAAGACTCAAAACAAGACAGTGAAAGAAATACCAAACGGCGAAACCCTTTCTGCTCAAAACTGGATCTCGACTGAAGATCTGAGCTTTCTGCCCAACGCTTGGTGACATGTAAGCAGTTAACAAAGCCTCCTGATTGGCTCCTGGGGTCCGCAGCAGTAGTTGTGGGATTTGGATGCGGACCGAGTGGGAAGATGAAGACGCCCGAGTCCGAGACCACCGCCGGAGAAGAGAGACACACCAGACTGTGATCTCTGCCTCGCTCTTACAGCTTTTGTTCAATTTTTCAGCAGAAACCATGAGACACGGCTGGAGGAGAGGAACATGAGGAAAAAGTCTGTAGAGTCTGGTTCTGTTCCACTTTCAGTCCAATTCTTAGACAAATATTATGTGTTTGATAGGTGGCAACAGAGAGAGAGAGAGAGACAACACAAGAGAGAAAAAAGCAAGAAATGGCCCTTGTGTGTGTGTGTGTGTGTGTGTGTGTGTGTGTGTGTGTGTGTGTGTGTGTGTGTGTGTGTTGACTGAGCACCCTGTTTTCTCTTCAGCTTCAACACTTGCAAACACCCGGCGTGTGTCTGTAAGTTAAATGTATTTGCACAGCAACTTTCAAACATTACAGTCACAAGATGCCTCACATTGTGAAACAAATATGGACACACAGAAGTATTTATACACAGAAGTAAGTATTTATACACAGAAGTATACACTACCGAGTTTGAGTTTGGACACATCAAATTTTTCTTTATTTTCACTATTTTCCACATTTTAGAATAACAGTAAAGACTCAAAACTATGAAATAACACAAATGGAATTATACAGCGACCAAAAGTGTTAAACAAATCAAAACTTTGGCTTGATGGAAAGGCAAAGGCTTTGGAAAGAAATACATAGGATGAACTTCACTATTTAGATTTGTCTAAGAAACTAAATTCAAGCATTTAAGCAGAAGCCTTTAGATCAAAAACATACTGGCCCTCATTTATCAATCTAACGTAGAAACCAGCACAGAAATCATCTCAGGACAGGGTTCACATGTGTTCGCATCTCGCTGATCACAGCGTGAGAATGATCGGGCGTTGATAAAGGTGGAGGCTGAAAACAATCCTCATTTAAATATCACGCCCCGAAATATTCTCGGTTTAGAGGCCTCGCCCCCAGAGTTTACCACATGGTGATGCGTAATACGTCCAAGAAGAGAAACTTCTCCGACCTCCAAATAGAAACTCTAACGTCACAAAGTCCAGTTGAACCAATTAGTTCTGTTTGTCAGCCTGGAAAGTGGCATCAGAGGAAGTCGGAAAAATGCAGCATGGAAAGAAATCACTGCAGCGTTGCCGTCGACAACCGAACTCCAGCTGAGGTTTGAATATTTAATTTATACATCCGTGATGTGTATAGCCTATATATATATAATAGCAATTAGGGCTGCAACTAACAATTATTTTCATTGTCGATTAATCTGACGATTATTTTCTTGATTAATCGATTAGTTGTTTGGTCTATAAAATGTCAGAAAATGGTGAAAAATGTGGATCAGTGTTTCCCAAAGCCCAAGATGACGTCCTCAAATGTCTTGTTTTGTCCACAACCCAAAGATATTCAGTTTACTGTCATAGAGGAGGAAAGAAACCAGAAAATATTCACATTTAAGAAGCTGGAATCAGAGAATTTTGACTTATTTCTCCTAAAAAATTACTCAAACCGAATAATCGATTATCAAAATAGTTGACGATTCATTTAATAGTTGACAACTAATCGATTAACCGATTAATTGTTGGAGCTCTAATAGTAATATAATAGCTTATATCGCAATTCTTTACATTTAGGTGAAGAAACAATGGTCAGACCTCAAACAAGTAGGCTATCTCAAAATGAAAGAGAAATTAATCTTACACCAGAAAACTGTTATTCCCGTTAATTGCAAACGATTTTAAAAAAACCTATTTATGTTAGGGATAGGCTGCACTGAAAAAAATAACTTGTAGGATTTACTTGATAAAATCTTTGTAACAATTTGCACTAGTACTTTTTAAGTAAATTTTACTGCTGTAATATAAAAGTACAACTCACTTGCCAGTATCAAGTAAAATGTACTTACCACTAAACTTAACATTCATGAAGATATTAAGTAAATGTTACTTAATTACATTTAAGTTATAAGTTATATTTATTTAAACTAATTAAGTAAAGTCAATTTAATTTTTTCATAGACAGGAACGTCGC
>NW_027280514.1:0-60408 GCF_046629955.1 Centroberyx affinis | reverse complement strand
CTCACTTGCTCATTCACTCACTCACTCATTCGCTCACTCACTCGTTTGCACTCTCATTCACTCACTTGTTCACTCACTCATTCCTTCACTCACTCACTCACGCAGTCACTCATTCACTCACGCAGTCACTCACTCACTCATTCCTTCACTCACTCACTTAGTCACTCACTTGCTCGCTCACTCCTTCACTCACTTGTACACACACGCTCATTCACACACTCGCTCATTCACTCACTTGCTCGTTCACTCACTCACTCCCATTCAATCACTCATTCGCTCACTCACTCGTTCGCACACTCACTCATTCACTCACTTGTTCACTTACTCACACAGTCACTCATTCATGCACTCGCTCATTCACTCACTCCCATTCATTCATTCACTCGTTCGCACACTCACTCATTCACTCACTCACAGTCACTCGCTCACTCACAGTCACTCACTCATTCATTCACTCACTTGTTCACTCACTCCCATTCACTCTCATTCATTTGCTCACTCACTCCTTCACTCACCCACCCGTTCACTCCCTCACTCGTTCACTCCCTCACTCGTTCACTCACTCGTTCACTCACTCCCATTCATTCACTCGCTCACTCACTCACTCCTTCACTCACTCACTCACCCATTCACCCCTCACTCCTTCACTCACTCACGCAGTCACTCACTCGTTCACTCACTAATTCACATACTCATTTACTCACTCATTCACTCACTCACTCACTCATGTATGTATGTAAACCTTTATTTATTCAGGGAAGGCCATGCAGTCACTCGATCACTCACTCACTCGTTAAAAAAGGCAGAACCCATTCAGTGGATTCAAACTATGTAATCTTTCCCCCAGAATTTTACTCTTGCCAGGATGTAAAAGCCTCTGAAACATCATTTTAGACCATCATGGGACACTAAAACTCTCCATTGAAACCAAGGACTGCTTTTACTGCAGTCCTTGGTTCCTGTGATGAAAGTGTGTGTGTGTGTGTTACACAAACTGTCTTGGCCCAGCACAGTGCATCCAAAAAGGCTTTGTAACATCTGGAATGAAACATGACAGCTGCAATCTGAGTGCGAGCAAGTGTGTGCGTGTGTGTGTGTTAGAGACAGAGGTGTGTGTGTGTGTGCTTTTGTGTGAGTGTGTATAATTCCATGCTTTTCTTGTGACTGTAGTTGCATTCCTGAGTGCTCACGGTTGCTCACATATTGCTGTTGTCATGTGAAAACCCCCTAACTCCAATTTTGTCAGGTTTCACGTTTTATGTAACTTAAATTGCTTGGATTACCTGCTCCACTTTGGGTTGAGAAAATTGACTCTTGGTGCCTGTGAAACCCTGTCAAAACCCCATTGGATAAAACTGAAACATGCATGCAGATCAAGCTACAAATCCACTTAAGCACATCCCTCAGTAAGTGTCAAGGCCACAGAACCTGAATGGATAGAACAGTCCTTCCACTGTTTGCCATGGTAATTTGGCTAGTACAGCATAAAATGACCATTATGGAATTTTAAGGGTTAGTTGCTATGGTGACAACGCAAGTCTGGGCATTAAGGCCGTAAAGTGTGTCACACTTGCTTGAGAACTGTGCTTATGTGCTTAGCATAGGGTGACCATATTTTCAAACCCCCAAACCGGGACCCTTTAAGTGTATGCACGCACCATAGGCGTTTTCATCAGGATGGGGGACAATTATTTCGGCGCACCTAGTGACTGCACCTTTCAACACCATGGACAGAGCCTCAGCAAACGAAAAATGATGTTTTGTCTCCAAAAATTCCAACAAAACATAGTTTATGTGGTGCATTGTTTATGTTTTTTGATTGGGTTAGGTAATAATGAGCGGGACAGAACATGATAAACGTCTATGTAAGCCCTGAAAACAAGTATAATACTATTATTATTATTTTAATTGTGGTGAAAACCGGGACAATTTGGTAGTGAATGTTGAAAACCGGGACATTTTAGTGTTTTACAGACATTTGTCGGGACTCGGGACACCCATCTTGAAACCGGGACAATCCCGGACAAACCGGGACATCTGGTCACCGTAGCTTAGCAAGCTGTCCAAACTCAACTGGAAGCTAACATTAGCGACGAGGCTAACGTAGCTTTATCAAAGGCTGCACTTCTCGCTCTAGCTCTTCTAGTCAACATTAGCATGTTAGCAAACCATGGCAGCAAGGAGACAGAGAAATCCTCTCACCTTAGTGACTTGCTGTAAGCCAGTTTATACGGAAGCTAGAACAACGGTACACATAAAAATGGCCGCCATGGCAACCATCCGAGAAGATTTGAATCGTAATGACCCTTCTATCCATTTATGTTCTGTGGTCCAGACTAAAGAGCCCAGCATAATGTCACTGTTTTGTTGCCTGGGTCCAGACCTTTGAATCCACCCACTCCAACCGAGTTGACCGATTCTGGTCTGGCATTGTGACATGAAACAGTGGTTTCTCGGTTGAAAAATTATCGGTCCAATGAGCACCGGGGGGGACTAACGATTAGCCAATCAGCACCACGGGTGGGACTAATGCCGTTGTCAAGCTGTGCGCCGGAACCAAGGAGGAGTAATAACAACAATGGAGACCGCTATAGACAAGATAGACGCTGCTATCGAGGCTGTTCTAAATTGAGTAAAAGTACTAATTACTTTGAAATCCTAAATACTTTGTTTTTACTTGGCATCAGTGTCGACTTAAAATTACGTTAGATTCAGGCGGATACGTTGGTCTCTAGTGATTGGTTAGGGAAAATCGAATCCCCCTCCCCCACCGAAATCGGTTAGAGTGGAGGCAATGTCAGACTGAAGATGGAAATGGAGTGTAACGAGTTGACAGATCTGTTTGATATCAGGCAAACTGTTTTGTAGAAAGTGTGGTTCTCTAATGGGGTTGGGGCAATAAGGGTTTCTGAAGGCCAATACTGATATAACATATCAGTCTAACCATGTGTAAAAAAAAAAAATTCATCTGACGTGGAATGACAGAAAACTTTGTGTCAAATGTCCAAAAAAACCATGGCAATCAATGGGAGGAATCAGCCTGTTTTTCAATTCCTAAAAAAACCCCCAAAAGGCTTACTTTTTTGAGGACAAAGGGTTTGCAGGATGACTCTGGCGGTAACTTTCCCCGCCCAGGACTTGTTCAGCAGAGGGGAGCGGCAGTTTGCCAGGCTAAAAACAGAGCCATTTGGAGCCACTCGCAGGGGCAGCAATAATGACGGCAGACATTGGCAGGGGGGCACCGAGACTCATTAGAGTCATTAGTTTCAACTCATTTCTGTGTCAAGTCTCCTTTGCCATGCTGGCTAAGAGGGGGGCGGGGGGTGGGTGGTGGGGGTTGTGTGTGTGTGGGGGGGGGTTTGGGGATGGTTGGGCAGGCGGGGGGTGTGTGTGTGGGGGGAAGGGGGGGTGCAGGTCTCTAACAGCCATTAGCATCAGGGCGTGATGGATGCGGCTGGCTGGGGTGCCACCGAGGCAGAATCTGCACAGTCAGCATCTCACTTCCCTTCCCTGCCTTCACCCGTTCCTCCCTCCCTTTTTCGTTTCTCACTCCCAACTGGCTGGGGAGAGAGCAAAGCATTAGGATGGATGTTGAGAGTGCTTCTGTAGCAAGCAAATAACAACCAAAAAAAAAAAACTATCGGCAGGCCAAGGAGAGCGAAAAGGCTCCCTTGATATGAGCTCATTACAAAAGGCCAAAGCACAGCGTGAACCGGTCAGCAACATTAGTAGCTCATCTTTTAAGACACTCATACCACTACAGAGGCTCCAAAACACAGCAGAGAACCAAGGGCTCTACAGTTATTAACTGCAACAGCATTTCCACTGTGACTGAATACTATATTTAGAGGTCAGGGAGCCTCTCTCAGGGCGTTTTCGCACTTAGTTGGTTTAGTTATTCCCTTTAGGGTGCGGTCACACCAAGCACGTTTGGAGCAGTTTATTTGAACTCTGGAGCGTTTACTCCTTCAGTTTGGTTGATGAGGTGAGAACAATGCTTTTGAACTCAGGTGGCCTCAAATAATCCTACCGAGACGCCTGAAAATGCGTCCTCCAGCAAACTGTGGTGCAGTTCATTAGGAGTGAGAACATAATCCGAACCAACTACAGGAAACAGCCCCAAAATGCAAGGGTCTATGGGTATAAGGAGACGGATGTTGACATCTAATACCTAGCAGTTTCTCATCCTACAAAAGTCTAACATAACAAAATGAACTGAGGACAAACTACAGTATGTACTGATGTTGATATTCAGCTATTTCTTTGTGTGTTTTTACCAAGTCTATCATGCTTAGCTGAAGTGACAGGGACTAGAATCAGATTAGTTTTGTCTCCCCTCGCCACCAAAATCTCTAACCTGGTAGGATGACAGATTACCAAAACTGTCCAATAAACAAGTTACCTGTGAGTCCATAGATAGATAGATAGATAGATAGATAGATACTTTATTGATCCTGAAGGAAATTCTGGTGCACAGTAGCTTCCATTGTACATTACAGGATAGGAAGGTACAAATAAAAAATTCTGCAAACCATGTACAAAGATACAAAAAAGTAAAGTTTTCCACTATGTTTCGGACCATAAAAACCTTAAACTGTAGGTGTGATCCCACTCTAGCCCCAAAGGGACGCTAGATGGCTTTGATTTTTACGTGCCATTACTAGCGTCCCAATGGTTGCTCTAAAAAACACCTACCGGGAACCTTCCAAATGCTTGCTCCTCAGTGGCACAAACTTTCATTCAGTGTCCTTGGCCTTAAGTATCATGTTCACGGCACCATAAAAGTTCCAATAAAGTCTTCCATTTTCATAAAACGCCGCTTTTGGAAGCTGGGAGCTACAGCTAATGCTACCAAGCTGATGACGCTGGCTCTACGCTGGTCACACAGGTCACGTAGCCCTTCAGAGTAAAGGTTCCTCGGCAATATACCAAGACCTGGGTACACATAATACTTTGCGAGTTAAGAAGTGACTTCTGGATGACAGAAAACTTTATACTTTGTCTAAAACATTCTATTTAACCTCACAGGTATTGGTATATTGGGTGGTTTCTTAGCATGTTTCCAAACCAACACTGGAACTCTTGGTGTGAGAACATGATCCAACCCAACGACAGGAAGCACTATGTATGATGGGTTAAACACGCCATGAATTAGAGGTTAAAGACACCTTTTCGGAGTCATGGATGAGTTTTGTTTAGGCGCACAGTGGACTGGGTCTTCTTCCGTGAAGTTGTCCCGAAGTAGAGCGTCCTCTTCTTCGAATCACGCCAAGCAACACTTGATGTTTTCGAGACTCTTGGAACTTCCTGCTCATACATTACCGGTCGGTATACGAACGGCAGTAAAAGCAATGATCCACAAATAAAACTGCTGATGCTCCCTGGATGCTACCCTGGAAGAAAGTCCTTCCCTGTACCGAAGGAAACGACTGCTCCCCTGACGCTTCAGTTGAGAATTTATGGTTCATGTGGAATGTAACCCAACCCAATGCCTAAATGCAGCAAAGTAGCAACTCGTTCCCTTGATTTCGACCAAAGGTAAGGTTTGAAAACAACGCAACTAACCAAATCTTTCGCCTGCCTCTAAGTTTATGAAGCTAAGGAGAGACCCCCCCCCCGCCCTCCACGGCCTCGCTGCACCCCCTTCAGCGGCAATCAAAGCGATTGGTTTTTCTAGATTGTTCTTCCCGTTGTGTATACCCATTAACATTTCAGTCCGATTGCAGCCATCATATTTCATTCCAGCATTCCAGAGGTTGTAAAAGCTCAAAGACTCAAATACTCACAGTGGCATTTAACACACACACATACACACACATGAAAGCACATAGCTGCACGAATGTCTAAATTCAAATGAGCTTCCCTCGCATCGCTTTTATTCCGTCGCCGCTTTCATTGTGCGGCGGCCATTAAAAAAACACCACAAAGCTTGGAAACCTCTTCTCTCATTCCACTTTCTCCCCTCGGCCCTCTTCTTCTCTGCCTCTGTTTTTGTCTATTTCCCCGGGGTTCAGAAGACATGCCTTTTACCTTTTCCCCCCACTTAAGGCCGGCAAGATGGATAAAGGAGGCAACAACAACAACAACAAAAAAGCAACAGTAACAAAAATTTCACTTAGCTCTTGCTGGCACTTATTGCAAGCAGTGTTAGGCTTGTTATACAAAAAAAGCAGCATCACTCCTTACTTGTTAATCATTTACTTTATGTATTAGTCCCTAAGAAGAGAAATTTGTTACTCTACCTTTTGTTTCTTTTCCATTACACCTCCAAAATTGGCAATTACATTTTCTCTTCCTCTCTTACCCTTTCTCCCTCTCTCTATTTCTACCACTGTCTTCCTATATCTCTCTCCCTCCATCTTTCATTTATCTCTATCAAGCCTCCGACTTCTCTCTTTCTCCAGCTTTGGTCCTCGGTTGAATTTTTTCTTCCAGTCATTTTTCCTCTCTCTCTTTCTCTCTCTCTTTCCCTTCTCTCTCAGGCTATTCCTCTTCCACTGTTCATCTGGTTAGGTCAAAAGCGTCCAAGTGGATTTGCCTGTGGCCCAGTAACAACAATAACGAGATATGAAACGTACACTTACCCCCGGACACTGCGGCTTGTTCGCCTTCGTGCTTTTACTCACTGACACACACACACACACACACACACAGCTTTAATGGCCTGAAACAGTATTGCCAAAGCAGTGTATAAAATTGCAAAAGCAGTATATAAATGTAAATTGTCAGAAACCGACAAATGCTCTATACATTCAAGAGATATTAAGATGATGAATTATATGATTTGAAAACTCTCTCTCTCTCACACACACACAGATACAGTAATGGTGCACACTCTCATATTAGCATCCAGTAGTTGTGTGTCTGAAGTGTCCGGTGATGGAGGCCGATGTCTCTCCGATTCAGCCTGCATTTATCTCCTAAGAGCGGCTGATACAGGACGGTTTGTCACAACACGTCGCGTGTGATTTCCCCGCGGCTCTTCGCGAAAGCCGTGAAAGAGGCACAGACGCACGTTCTCTCTCTCTCTCTCTCTCTGTCTCTCTCTCTTTCTCTCTCTCTGCGGCTCGCGTCGCCGACAATAAACTCGTTTTCGCATCTTCAAATTAGGTCGCGGGCCGTGCAATTAGCGCGCGGCAGTCGTTTCATGTGCCTGCGAATGAACCGCGTAAAAAAAAAAAAAAAAAAAAAAAAAGTTCTAATTTGCCCTTAACACGGCTCCCATATGGATTTACACGTCAGGCTTAATCTGCGTTTTTCTCTTAATTTGTAGGAGCGGCTTTGTAATGCGCTTGGAAAGGGGTGAGTGCATTGCTTTTTTTTTTTTTTTTTTGCCATTTCCTTTCATTTCCTTTTATTGAATTCATTTTCCTTTGTTTCCAACACCAGGGTTTAATACACAATTAAACATAATACTACAGTATAATATATAAAGACCCATCTCCTCGTGAACTACCTATTCTGTCTCTTATCTCCCACCCGCCTTCGGAAAATCGACCCTCACAAACTACAAAAAAAATAGGAAATCCTACTATAAAATGAGGAAAACTCTTGTCTGTCTGCATCTATTTTGCTCCTCAATGGTTTGGCCAATCAATCTGAAACTGCACATGAGCATTGAGCATTGGCATAGGCAGGGAATGACGAAGCTGATTTTCCCATTTTCCCAAATTTACGCTGTGTATGCGCATTTTTGCAAGTCTGCGCATAGTTGTGGCGCACGCATCCCCGGGTATAGACTAGTAAGGATAAAAATAACAATAAAAATTGTAAATAAAACTATATATAATATATATATATATATATATATATATATATATATATATATATGTATACAGTACTGTGCAAAAGTCTTAGGCATATGTCAAAGATATCCATAAAACGAAGATGCTTTCAAAACTAATGAAATGAAAAGTTTCTGAATATCAAAAATTTACAATAAACAGCAGTCCACTGGCACACTAACGCAGAAAACAAATAAACATCTAAGACTTCTAAGAAATTAATATTAAAAATCTAGGGTGCCTAAGACTTTTGCACAGTACTGTATATGTGTGTGTGTGTGTGTCAACTTTGCAGAAACTGAGAAAAACAGCCTTGTTTTCAGCTTGACCACCATGCTGGTTTCATCAACCCAAGGGTCAAAGAATATTCTCAACCCATAAAAGAGTAAATAAAAACAACAATACACAAATTGTTTATTCATATATGATGCCTTTTTCATTGCATTGACAGAATGCAATTCCCACTATTTCTTGTTCATTGTATCTGTTGTGGATCCTGTTGGCAACTGTCCAGCCTGGGAGGAAGATTTGATACTTTTTCTGCTTTCCACAACCTTAACTTCTTAAGTCTCTGCATTTCTGTCTATCTGTCTCTCTGTCAGTCCGTCTCTGGGGAAATTGAGGCCCTTTGCTGACACATCCCTCTCTCTCTCTCTCTCACACACACACACACACACACACTTGCTCTCTCGCCCGCTCTCCCTCTCTGTCTATCACTCTGATTCTTTCTTCCCCTCTATCTCTCCGTCTTTCTTTTCTTGTGTCTCGGGGGGATTTGAGGCCATAGCAGCCGCTGTCGTATCAGGAGTCATCCAGTGTGACAGAATGTCGAGCATCACACAGGCTGAGGCCTGGAAGACCGGCCCTGAGACTGGCAGGCACACACACACACACACACACACACACACAAACACATACACACAGACATATGCATTTGTGCCTTCAAACAAACACAATTAACCAACCTGTCCTAAACCCCAATGTACTGCAGAACAAATAATAAACACTCAGCAGACATAGGGTCTATGAAGAGACATCATTATTTGTGCTTCCCCCCCCCCACCCCCAGTCTCTTAAAGCAGTAATGAGCAACATTTCAACCTATATCCACTTCATGAAAGCTTTTACATTTGCTGTTTTAAACACCTGGTGTCTGGTAGCTCTTTTCTGGGAAAAAAATCCTCTGGCACACAGGAAGTGATGCGGTTTACATTACCAGCAGCAGCTACAGCAGAACTGGGTAGTTAAGCTGAAATCCGTTGGAAGTCGGAAGGCGATAGTTTCCGAGTCGGTATTCCCGACTTCCCGATCTTAATGCGTTCCAGTGCCTCGGGAAATGACAAGCATCTTACGTCAAACGGAAAGTACAAAGTTGTTACAACACAAAAACTACATATCAAGTAAAATCAAGTTTTATTAAGTACAAATTGATGCAAAGGGAATTAAGTTTACGTTTTACCATGTGCAACGAATTTCAGACTGGGAACTCCCGACTCGAACGACTGTTCCGTCGCACTTTTCCGCGAAGTCGTTCGACAAAGAAAAGAAAGAAGAGAAACCTACAGAAACTCAAACTGCATCAACAGAAAAATCCAAGCTCCGCCCACACTGTTTGATTGACCGGTTGATCTGTGGGAAGTGCAGTGCAGAAACACCACAGCAATGAGCGCTGAGCACCAAAGATGGACAAAAATTTTAAAAAGGACATTGTGGAAAGGATTATACCTCTGGGTTTTTAAAAATTAGTTCCTATGATCTAGGTTCCCTTCACCTTTCCATTCCTTCCTGCTGGTGTCTGCACACAGTCAGCATAGTTGGAGGTATCAGCGCTCATTTTTCCTCCTTCAGAAGAATCCATTTGCTGCCATTCATTCTTGCGCTTATGAAAAACAACTTCCACAGAGCGAGTGAATCCATCACAGGAAACATGCAGCCTTCATTGGGTTTGGTCAAAGTTTCTGTTTTTATTCAAGCTAGGTTTGACACCGTGAAGTCTGTATTGTAGAAACACAAAAAAACAAGTAAATGTTAAAAACTGTAGGGCTGGGCAATATATCGATATTATATCAATATTGTGATATGAGACTAGATATCGTCTTAGATTTTGGATATGGCATAAGTGTTGTCTTTTCCTGGTTTTAAAGGCTGCATTACAGTAAAGTGATGTCATTTTCTGAACTTACCAGACTGTTCTATTATTTGCCTTTACCCACTTAGTCATTATATCCACATTACTGATGATTATTTATCAAAAATCTCACTGTGTAAATATTTTGTGAAAGCACCAATAGTCATCCCTACAATATTGTCGCAATATATCGATATCGAGATATTTGGTCAAAAATATTGTGATATTTGATTTTGTCCATATCGCCCAGCCCTACTTAACTGTCCATTGATGAGTCTGTGAGACTGGCTGCTTTCTCCCCGGCTCGCCGATGACAAGCTCTTTAAGCCAAGACTAATGAAAGAAGTGGGCGGGAGAGAGAGAGAGTCCACTTCCTCTCTCGCCCCAGTGTGACAGAGTAATTTTTTGTTTTCACTTACTCACTGGTATGAGTCTGTTTTTTTTTTCCAGCGCTGGCTTTTCTTTTGTTGGTCACAGCGACCTTTCCATCAAGAGTAAAGATAAAAACAGGCTCATTTATTTGGTCGTGACTGAATGGCACTTCACACTGATTCGACTCCAAGCTGAGTGCTCTGAACTCATTTTCGTACCCGTACTGTCTGTCATATGACACACACACACACACACACACACACACACACACACACACACACACAAATAGACTAATTTATTTTGCTTTTTTTCAACGGGAACATTTAATTACACTTGGACAACAACTGTGAGATTTCCTCTTTACTATTCGTGTCTCAGTTTTGCAGCTCCACTATTTCAAAATGTTTTTTCTTTTTTCTTTTTTTTTTTAAAAGGAGCTCCAGTCAGTTTACCCAGAGGTCAGTGTCAAAGCCTTGGTGGGTTTTTTTTTTTTTTTTTTTACAAAGAGCAAACAAAAATTCCACTACATTCCACTTTTTCTTTCTCTCATATTTCTGTTTTTACCCAGAAGTTTGGTAGCAGCCTTAAGGTGAAAAAAAATAAAACAACAAAAATGATACGATTTTGGAGCTGAACCAGAATCTTCGACATAAGCTCACCTTTCACATCCAGGGACAATGCATGTGCTCTTATGTGCTGCACTCTCAAACCTTCGAGGTATTGAAGCTCGAGGAAACTGAATTTGAAGGACTTCATTACCCAGAAATCCTGTAAGATGATGTCAGTAAATTGTTTACCTACCTGGCTGGTCTGTGATGCTTTATACCAAAAGATACCAAAGAGACAAGAGAGGCAAAGATCCAACGTTGGTGAGTCCAGCTTTCTCTGGACGGAGCGCTCACTGCTGTTTAGGACAGTGGTTTTCAACGTGGGGTCCGGAGACCACCAGGGGTCCTTGGGGGGGTTCCAGGAAAATTGATGAATTGTTAAACTTCACTATTATTTCATTTACAAGAAGTTAGAAAATTGGACAATGTAGAAGAATGACTGTTTTGATCATAGTTTCACTGTTATCTCTCTACCTACAATACAGATAGTCATGGAATTCTGGACAAAATCATATCTAACAATAAAAATATTCTCAGATTTTGGTCCGAGAGACAAAATCTCAACAAATGGGGGTCCGTGGCCTTAATTTGTGCTAAATTAGGGGTCCCTGATGTGAAAAAGGTTTAGAATCACTGGTTTAGGAGAATCTTTGGATTTTGCTCTTAAGTGATGATGCGTCACTTTAATTTTGGAGAAAATTGGGTCTACAGCGTCTCAATTACTTTGGTGAAAATTTCATGTATGAGTGTGAGATGAGTAGGAAAGCGTTGGTCTCTCTGTCTGGTGCGGTGATCGATCGGTCTGTGTTGTATCAGAGCGGGGAAAGGTGCTAGTGCTGTGTTCTCAGTCGGGTCAGAGAGCCTGGAGCTAAGGTTAAGAGCTCGGACTCTCTCTCTCCCCAGCCTCCTCCACATCTCCTTTCCTCTTACACCGAAAAAACCTGGTGCTATTTCCTGGCTTTTCAGAAGTAACAGGCTCCAGTTCCTGGATTTCACAGTGCCAAAATCCTGTGGGGCCGGATTCACCAATGTGTTCTTAAGATAGATCTTAAGAAATTACATAAGAGGAAAATTGAGGAAGTTCTTAAAATTTAGGAAGTTCTTAAGAAGTGCAATTCCTCAATATTTTCTTAGTAACAGTCTCATTTCTTACGAATATCTTTAATTTTCCTACTTAAGAACTTCTCAAAATAGGGCCTGAATTAATTCTGGTTACTAAACTTTAGGCTTACTGCCATTGAGGCTAGGAGACAATGCTAGGAGGCTAGGAGACAAGGCTAGGAGGCTAGGAGACAAGGCTAGGAGGCAACTAATGAAGTATATGAAAAGATTTAAACATTGGTTGCTGTTGGTAACTGTAAAATTTGCATCTTATTTTCAACAGACATGAGACAGAGGCCTACCTGGCCCTACACCAAATAAAGCTTTACAATAAATGTTCATCTTAATGTTAGGTGTAGGGGAACCTATGAAGACTTTGAACTATAACGTACTTGTCTAAAATGTGTTTAAATATATGATATTAGAGGCTTACCTTTTCACTGTAGGAGTTTTAAGACAGGTGAAGGGCCGTCTTAAAGTTAACTTAAAATTAAGAAAAAAATCAAGAACAAATTTGAGAATTACCATTTATTCGTAAGTTTTTTCTTAGGAAGAAACATAAGAATAAAGTTAAGAAAATATATAAGAACTGTTTCTGAGAATAGCATTTTTTCCTATTTTTTTTCTTAACACTACATTTAAGAAAAAAATGGCACTTGAGAAGATTTTTTTTCTTTAAGAGGGTTTTGTGAATCCGGCCCCAGGTTATCTTTGGAGCCTTAGACATGGTGTTAATGGTACTGCATCGCATTCATAGGTGCTGTGTCCCTGGCCCCACCAACAATAATGGTCCAAGTGCCCTTGAGCAAAGACGCTTACTCAATGCCAATCTGATATTCGGAACATTACATGAAACATAGCCCTGTAATCACTGTCAATAAGGCTCAAATTACGCTACAGTTTTGGATTAATATGGTGGGAATACAGGAAATATGAAAAACACCTCCAGATGTAGTATGTTACTGAATTACTGTAACTCAGTAAAACCCACTTTATTGTGGGTTTTACCACAGAACAGGTCCCCATTGACTTCAGTTGTTTTGGAGAAGGCTGCTACCAAGTTGTGCTGGCAACCTCCCTGTGTGTTATATGGACAAACTTCACCTGTGTTTCAACTGGCATGAGGGGGAGGAGATGATGACAGAATTTTCATTTTTGGGTGAACTATTCCTTTAAATTCATAGATTCATTAGGATATAAAGACCCAGAGCGTGCAGCCAAATCCGACAATGGTGCATTTGCTGATGGAGCAGCCTTGCATCATAATATATCAAATTCCCATATACTGCAGTAGACTCAAATAAAAAGAGATTTCCATGCTATTGCTGGCCTGCCAAACATACAGCCTGAACCTCCTCCATGTGGTCTCCCCTCGGTGCTGCAGAACAGCAGGGTGGTTCCAGGTGCTGCTGACACATGCCGCATATCGGACTGAATGGAAGTTAAACGGAGTCTCAAGACTAACTAGTTTGCCTCTAGGTGACAGAGGTTATGCCTTGACTACACTGCTAATGCCACACCTGACAAAACCTTCAGACCCCTCAGCAGCGATCATATAATTAACAAACGAACACTCGTTCCGCCACAGAGCGCACCCATACTGAGCTGGAAGGAAGAAAAGGAAGGACGAAAAGCTCTTGTCGAGAGCCACTGTCAAAACCATCGGTATTATTATAATGCCTAAGGTCTGAGCTTACCATCTGATGGAGATGCTGCTTGAATTAAACCAGTGTCCAACTCCGCTGAGGACTGGACACCTGACAGCGCCGTCTCTCCTTGTTATTTCCCCAGTTCTTTTTAACAGCGTCCAGCCCCTCCCTCCCGCCTGTAGCTAATAAATTGTGCCTATTTTGAGTGAGGCTACTTCTTTTAGATTCTAACTTCATGTCAAATCATTTCTGTTTCATTTCATCCAAGGTGTGTGTTTCTGATGTCGCAGCATTGACAGCATCAGCATCATTTTTTCTCAGTTGCTATTTCCAGTGGTGGAAGAAGTACTCTGATCCTTTACTTAAGTAAAAGTACCAATACAGCAATGTAAAAATACTCCATTACAAGTAAAAGTCCTGCATGAAAAATCCTACTTAAGTAAAAGTACATAAGTATTAGCAGCAAAATGTAGTTAAAGTATTAAAGTAAAAGTAGTGGTTTGGTCTCTCTGACTGATATTTTATTATATATGACATCATTAGATTATTAATACTGAAGCATCAGTGTGTAAGCAGCATGTTACTGTTGTAGCTGCTGGAGGTGGAGCTAGTTTGAACTACTTTATATACAGTTAGCTAGTTTAGTCCAGTGGTTCCCAACCTAGGGGTGGGGCCCCTCCAAAGGGTCACCAGATAAATCTGAGGGGTCGTGAGATGATTAATGGGAGAGGAAAGAAGAAAAAACAAAGTTCTGATACACAAATCTGTTTTCAGTTTTTGGACTTTTTCTCTAATCTTTGATTTTTCCTGAAATATTGGATCATTTGAACATTTATTGAAATGAAACCATGTGAGGTTTAGAGGGAAAAATCACTATTTGGTGGAGCTGTTAACAACTCATAGACATCTGAAATGTGACCCCGACTACACACTGCTTTTTGTAAGACGTCAAAAGCCAAAAAGGTTGGAAACCACTGGTTTCATCTTTAACAATGTGTTGTATTTTAAAAGCTTGTTATATTATCCATTGTGTCAAATCTCCATCTGAAAAGTAACTAAAGCTGTCAAATATATGTAGTGGAGTAGAAAGTACAATATTTCCCTCTGAAATGTAGTGGAGTGGAAGTATAAAGTAGCATCAAATGGAAATACTCAAGTATCTCAAAATTGTACTTGAGTACAGTACTTGAGTAAATGTACTTAGTTACTTTCCACCATTGGCTATTGCAGAGTTTGAGATTTTCCTCTTTGCCATTCTCCACCTTTCCACTTGTGCTTTTCCATTTGCGCATCCAACTTACAAACCAGTGACATTCATCATCAGATACACCTGGGACACGCCAAAATCGAGAGTCTGCGCATGCTTCATGAATCCTGCGTTGGTTTTTCATAGGCATGTTTCTTAAGAGCAAAAGTAAAAAAAATGTAAGAAGTTTTGTGATTTGCGGTCCAATGATTTTTATGGATGGTCGGCTATCCAGGTGACAGCGCTGTTGTTTTTGTTGCATGCTGGACAAAGTGTGTCTCCAAACCTTGTCTTCAAGTTCAAGTTTAGTGAAGTATTCAATGACTTTCGTGATCATAATGTATACACATATCAATATTTGATGGGAAAACGTACAAAATAGCCATACTTCCCCATATGGATGGTACAGGGTTCCTACGCAGGTCTGGAAAAGTATTAAAAATGAATTTGATCATTTCCAGGTCTTGAATAGTTTGGGGATTTGGAAAAAGTGTCTGGAAAAGTATGGAAAATGTTGCGGTTCAGGTCTGATACACACATAATTCTGGCTTTTATGTTGTTGTAGAGACACTTTGAGTCCACAGTTTTTGTTGATGTGAAGAATAATGTTCAGATAGAGGGACGCTCTTATTACCCAGCCGCTGTCAGCATGCATTATATCAAATACCCACCAAAATCAAATCAAGAACATAGGGTCTGGGAAAAATATGGAATTTTAAAATGGAAACCGTGTAGGAACCCTGCCAATCATCTCACATATTCTGATATTTGTCGAAGAACAGTCTTCATCTATACAGTGATATGACCTAGTTAGCAAGGGCAAGATGTCTATCTGCGTAAATCATATTGAACACCAGACAAAGTCTTCAAAACAAATCAAGGTCTGGAAAAAGTATGGCATTTCTTAAGCCCTGATGATAGATTTCAATTTCTGTGTGAATTTGTAGTGGTATGGAGTCAACTTTCCCTGGATAAACAAAGGTTTTAAAAAAAAAAAAAGGAGGACCTAGATGACAACAGCCTGTGTCTTCAGAGGGTCTGACGGGTTGCCGGCTTATTGGAAATCAACAGCCACTCCGTTGAACTCATCGATGCTAATGGCCCGGCAGCAGTCAGCCATTTACAGTAGCATTTTCACCTGCTTCACGCCTCCCGAACGCGGCAAACTCTATCTCTGTCTCGCTCTCTGGGCATGCCACTCTAAAGCTAAATGGATGTGTGTGTGTGTGTGTGCATTTGTTTGCGTTTGCACATGTGCAAACAAAGAGACGGAGGCCGAGAGTATGCGGCCGACCAAACAAAAAGCGAGAGACGGTGAACGGTGAGCGAGCCGTGGAGTAAATAGTGGAGTTTAGACGGTCTGAGAGATAAATTGTGAAACAGTAAGCAGTAACTGTAAGAAAGAAAGAAAGAGAGAGAGGGAGAGAGAGAGAGAGAGCAGCAGGACAGGCGTGACAGCAGTTTTAGAGGCGATCGATTGGCAGAGAAAATAAAAGTGGCCTGTCTCTGTCCCTGTGTCTCATCCAACACTGTCTGCCTGCCATTGACAGCTTGACAGAGAAAGACAATACTAGATTGATAGGGAAAGAATAACCTGCACTCTAGAGAGAGGCTGAGACTGTGTGTGTGTGTGTGTGTGTGTGTTTGTTTGGGGAGTATGAAGAAAGAGAATGAGTGTTAGTGTGTGTTCTCATTAGTAGGTAGATAAGGCATGGCAGAGGGGACAGGTGTGTGACAACTGGACACTGGATTATTCGGGCTGACAGACAATAGTGTCTGGTCATACACACACACACACACACGTCTGGCTATCAGCAAATGAGACATCGGGTTTTCTGTCCAGGCCAACTTGGGATTGTTAACGCTGCCATGCACTGTCCAAGCTGTTGGTAATGGATGGGGTTTGGCGATGTCACCGAGTGTTTGAGAAATATTTCATTCCTGTGTCTGATTATTTCAGCCAGATCTGGGTCAATTACACACTGGAAAGACAGATGGGCAGGGATGAATTCCAATCAGCCACCAGGGACCTGTGAAGGGCACTTTGTAAGGGAGAATGAGGCGAACTGCTGTAACTTGCAGGTTGCGGATACTTTTTCCCCCTAAGTTCCACGCGATTTGAGGAAAGTGACATTTATGTTCACGGGGACCGGGGGGAGTGGAGCCGTCGCCTCGGAAAAGGTTTTCCGCAAAAAAAAAAACGTCCGTTATGGTTGTCGGACAAAGTGAGGTGACTCCTAACCATTAGGAAATGGGTCCCATTTTGCCACTGGACAATGTGATCCGGTCTTTGTTCTCGGGAAATAGCAGTCCCAATAGTACTACCAATACTAGCGCCAATACCAGTACAAATACCAATACAAACACCAGGATTAACATCAATACCAATGCTAACAAGACAACAAGTAAACATGTCGTCCCCACAAATGATGCAGGCAGCCCTCGGGCCAATCAGTAACAAGATGCATCATCCCTCCAAGTTTCATCAAAATCAAACCAGTGGTATAGCATTTATGGACTTTGGAAATTTGAAATTGTGAGCTTTAGGCCAATCGGCGTAATGCCAGAACACAGTGCAAAGATGCATCATCTCGTCAAAATTAGGGCTGAACAATTCATTGCAAATATCGCAATTGCAATATCAGTCAAAATAATCGCAATTAGATTTTTTTTTTTAAATCGTTCAGCCCTAGTCAAAATCCGACATGATCTCATAAAAAGTCGTGAAATTAACCCGAACTCTGAACCAATGTTATGTGAAAATTACGTTCCCCCACCACAAATTGGATTCTGTGACAACAGCATGAATTGGATACAGCATTTTTAGCTAAGGGCTGGTTAACGGTTAAGTTTACGCAACTAAAACATCTTTGGTTAAGGTTTGGGTTAAGGTTATGGTTAGGCAGCTAAAAACAACTTGGTTAAGGTTAGGGAAAGACTTTGGTCATGTTTAAATAAGAAAAACTTTGGCTAAAAATTAAATTTCACTCACTGAAGACATTTCCTTTGTACAAGCTGGGAATTGAACTCGTTGAAATTGAACGCCTTGTGCCTCCTTCAAGAACAAGTCATGTTGATTTTAACATATAGGGCGAGATCAGACCGGTGGAGCATGAACAGGCTCTTTGGCAGAAGTAGAGGACGAAGGAGGGAGGACTAGGTCAGGCAAACGTGCGGAGAAGAGTCCAGAGAAGGGCTAGGGTCCCCAGGGGTAGAGGGGTTGTACCCAGAGGGAGGAGAGGACGAGCTAAGGATGATGGGAGTCTGGTAGGGAGGGGAGGAGAGGGTCCAGGCCCCTTGAGACAGGAAGAAGTGAATGAAGAACCAGAGAGGAACGGAGAATTTGAGAATTTAAAGACACTGAATATTGGCCCAAAAAGGCAGTTTCAATCCAAAAATACTGCTTTCCGTGTGGGAGTATAATAAATTCCTGTGTTAATTCATCATGGCATATTTGCGTAGTAAATCCCTTAGTCATCCCGCCTTTGCAAATTTGTTCTTTGTCCAGTGTTTATCGGCTGATAAGGGTTTAGAAGAACTGCACTGGGGAGACAGTCAAGGTTGAAGACGTCTGGTTATGTCTGGAATAAAGCATCTCAGACTGGTCTTATCTATAGGAACGTGCATATACAGTAAATGTCTGCCTTTACAAACCCATCTCCGAGTTGATCTCTGAGTCAAGTTTGATGTGAGCTTATTACTGAGGTGAATGTCGTGCGATTTCTTTAGAAAATCTCTCTGGTAAGTAACACATTTTGAAACTTTCATTTTTGATATTCAATTTTGAAGCTTTCATTCAGGAACTAAGAAAAACAGACTTCTGAATTGATCTAATGGTTTTGCCAGCACCAAGGGTCATAGAATTCCTTCAATTCATAGAGGATCATGTAATCCTTCAATACAAGGTAAATAAACCAAAAAAAAAAAAACGAGAAACGGCGATATGTATCAGTCTTGATTTCTCATCTGTAATTTTACTTCTATTGAAGTAAAATTCCATGAAAGTAACACTTCTTCTACTCGAGTAGGACATACTGGAACTCTTTCCACCCTTGTCTTTCCACCCATATCGGTTGAACGGCGGCTTGGAGAGCTCAGGTGTCCTCGGCTCTCCCTGGTTAGGTCCTGCCCCCCCTCCCCCCCCTCCTCCAGGGCATCCTGTTCTCAGTCCCGTGATTCGATTCCCCTTCCCTTCCGCCTGGCGTCAAATTGCATTACCACCGGTCCGGCCATGCACGGCCACACCGGGATATCAATAATGATTGCCGGGCCATAATTACAATGTAATGTTTTAAAGAAACAGCCTCCGAATGAGACATTATCAATATTTATGCCACCGGTGATTTCATAAGCCTCTTATTTTAAGGTCACAGGGACACATTATGCAGATTTATGGGCCATGATAAAACAATAACTGAAGTACACATCGCTGCCCTTACAGACGTCCTTCGTTTCGTATTGAGGATGATAACACATGATCATCAAAACACTTAAAACCGATGCCAAATATGATTCTTTGCCATTGGGGCTGCATGGCCCTGAACTGGGAATATGCATCAGGGCCTTATCATTCAAATAATTTGCTGGTAGTGGTAATCGTTAAAACACAGGACTAAATAATCAGAATGTCGTAGAGCAGAAAAAAAATCGAAACTCCGAAACCCTGCAACAAACGTTAGCTTCCTCCCCTTCACCTCAGGTTTTTGGGTCGGGTCGGGTCGGGTCGGGTATTTTTTCCCCATTGCCCCCCCCCCACCGTAAGCGGCCCTCGCGCTAATGGAAGCGCGAGCACACCACAGCCAGACGCATGTGGCAGCTAGGAGCGAGCTTAACGACCGAGACAATTAATAGCACGGATGAGAGCTTCCAACCCCCGCCGCCCCCCCCCCTTACATTCCTTTAAATATGAGTGTTTAATTAAGCAGCGATATTAATTAGGACTTTATCATATTAAAGATGTGTGGGTGAAGATGGGGTGGAGGGGGGGGAAGTGGAGCAAAGACGGGTTAAATGAGTTTAAGACGAATGACTTAGGAAGATCTCTACCTCGCCTCTGCACTTTTGACACCCAACTCAACGACAGAATATGCGGATGATGATGATGATGATGATGATGGTGGTGGTGGTGATGGCGGTGAAGGGGGAGGAGGACCCATGTTCCATTGAGGTAATATCGCTTTAATGACTGTGGAGTTTAGAGAATTAGCAGGTGCAATAAACAGGTTCATGAGGTTTATCGTGTGTTATATGACTCCACATAAGGAGTCCCTTAATTGACATTTTCCCCACTCATGACAAGCCAAACAAAAGGCTTGTTTGGGGAAGATGCAGTAGTTAAGAGGATAGAGGACGAGCTGCAGCTGCCCCATCTCAGGTTTGCCGAGCTTCACTTTGTCAATATTTGACTGTGTTAAACATCTGATGCCGAAAGTCCGGGTCAAATCTTGTTTAATGAACGAAACGAGCAAAGTCAAATGCTTTTTAAAGACTGAGTACTGTTTAATTTGCAGCTGAAAGGTTCTTCATTATTAAATGAAATGCTTCTCGTATAAATATGCGAGTGCATGTGCATTGAGTGATAAATGAAGTCGCATAATGGAGTTTCCCTATCTCGCCACGGCACATAATGATCCACCTAGCTCAATATGGGAAAGGGCTGAATTGACTCACACACACAATCAACCTGGTAGGGAAATTGACATATTTCTTTTGATTTGATTCTCTCGGTATTTAAGCCGTAGATGGAACTTTTTAGGGGAGCAAATTTAATCAGATGTCTTGCGAGCAATTCAAATTCATCTCGCGTAGCAGTGCTTGATGAATACATGCAATTTGAGACAAGGAATCTCACCACTGATTGACTTGCCAATGAAAATCATTTGCATACAACTGGGGCTAAAACAGACGGAGTTCATACATTAAAGATGCAGTTTGTGCGGGTTTTTTTTTTTTTTTTTTTTCGCAAGGAAATATCTCAAAAAACGTTTTCACAAACCAAAGGATGGATAGCCGGAGCTCTTCTGTTACAGCGACCCAAAATCACAGAACGCTGTAATAGCCGGCAAACAGCAACCAAACAAAGTCTTGTTTTATCAGGACTCATTCCTCATCCGCAGTTTAATTCAACCTCGGCAAAAAAAAAAGCCCTGGCGCTTCAGATTTACTGCCGTGTGTTATTTCCCCTTTTAACGCAGAACTGAATGAGTCGAATCGGAAATTGAATGTTAAACAGGGCAATACGAAGCACTTCCACGACTATTTATGGATAATTGTGCGAGGTGACAGCGTGTGGATATTAAGCTTGTTCAGGAGTACGCAAAAAGCCGCCGCCGCCCGTGATTTATAACGAGAAGCGGGAGGAGTGCGTCATGTCCTATAAATCTGAGAATAAACGTGCATAATGCATGTTTCTGCCCTTTTTTCCCAGTCGTGAATTTACAGTAGGCAACGTTTTATGCACAAACCCTTGGTGACTGCTTTGCAATTATCACATAAGTACACTGTAAACAAACAGAAACTGCTTTTGTTTAAGCATTTAACATTAGCATTTAACATGAAAACATGTTTATTGTGGAATATGGATATTCATCGTAACTACCACTTAGATGGTGGAGAGAAGTAAATAAAAGCTTTCACACACACTAACACAGTCTCATACCATTTCATGAAATGAACACAAACACTAAAATGCAGATTTCATATTGTGGATGAATTATCTCAGCATTAACATTCCTCCACTGCAAATTGGATATGACAATAGTACAAATAAGACACAACATTTTCACCTGTTCCTCACATGAAAAGGTTAACTAACAGTTCACTTCATGCGAGTAAAGGCATTCAAATGTTTTGCTCACGAACCCCCTCCTCGTTCCTCTGCCTTTTAACACGGAGAAACCGAGGGAGGCAAATCTATCAGTCTCATGTGAGGGATTGTGCCTGTGGTGATCTGGCATACATTACGCTTGTAATTTGACGTTGCTGTCATTCAGGGTGAAATATTAACTATTGCAACTGAATTAAACAGCATCCACTCGTCATGTGTTCTGCTCGAAGGACGCTAAATCAATGTTAATCTGATATTTGGAACACAAAATGAGGCATGGCCCTGTCATCGGTGTCAATGAGGCTCAGAATAGGCGGCTGTTTTGGATAAATGTGATTGGGAAAACGGACTATAAAAACACCTCGAGATGTCATATGTTGCTGAATTAGAACCATGTTATTTGATATAAACGTTCTACATCAAATACTGTACAGATAGGTTAAGTTACATTTAGGTTTAGGGCTGCAACTAATGATTATTTTCATTGTCGATTAATCTGTCCATTATTTTTTGTCTATAAAATGTCAGAAAATGGTGAAACATGTGGATCAGTGTTTCCCAAAGCCCAAGATGACGTCCTCAAATGTCTTGTTTTGTCCACAACCCAAAGATATTCAGTTTACTGTCATAGAGGAGGAAAGAAACCAGAAAATATTCACATTTAAGAAGCTGGAATTTTGACTTATTTTTCTTAAAAAATTACTCAAACCGATGAATCGATTATCAAAATAGTTGGGGATTAATTTAATAGTTGACAACTAATCGATTAATCGTTGCAGCTCTATTTAGGTTTGCCTGGTTGTCTAGTTAGTTCGCTAGCCTTGCTAGCTAGTTGGAAAGCTACTAGCAAAACACACGTCCATGTAGTAAGATTATTAAATACTGTGAATGGACTGTTTTTTTCGTTACTCAGATTGAATCTCTGACTCTTGGCTATCTGTCCTCTTGTCTTTTTAGCTTTCCTTTTAGCATTGCCTAGAGCCTAGAGAAGCTGAAGTTGGAGCTAAAGTTGGTTGATGTTGAAGCTAGCATCACTTTTAACAAACTGATTTATACTGTAGATAGTCTTTTAAGATGTAAAAATTCAGAGTTTGCAGAAAATATCTCGGAAAAGCCTTTTCATTTCATGTCATAATACTTTTTTTTTTGTTTTTTGCTGTGACATTTAGATTAAAATGTATGCACTCTCCCTATGAGTTTCTATGAGCTTTCTAAAATACTGTGAATGCTGCATTTATGCTTAATCAGTACTCTGTAAGATGTTTTATTAGTCAGTTTGAGTCCAGATGTCACATCCAATGCTGGAATTGACCATGTGGAAAAATACCATTAAAAATGTGGTGTATTACCACAGGACATGCAGTGTGTGGTGTATCTATGGTACTTTATTATGAAGCCTGTGGTACATTACCGGTTGGGAAAATGTGGGTAGGGAAAGTGAATGAGTAACACTCTCCTCTCCCTCAATAAACTACTGTTGAGGTGGCATTGAGCAAGACACTGAACCCCCAACTGCTATAGTGGAGCTGCTGGAAAGAGTAGGGAGCTCAGTTGAATCTCCTTGGAGAAATAATGGTTACAAAAAAGTGCAAAGTGCACTTACTCTCATATCCTCTCTCTCTCTCACACACACACACACACACACACACACCCTGGTCCCACTCCGGTGATAGTGGTCAGGGTTCAGTGCTCATTTCACACCCATCAAAGTGGCATTTTAGCAGCGCTGATATCACACCCACCCCGCTCTCTCTGTAATGCAGTGGTGGTAGCACTCACAGCATTAGTCTTATCTCCAAACAATTGAGAAACTAATAAAAATACTCTCTCTCTCTCTATATAGATATATATATAGATATATATGTAAGTCCTTGCATAATCGCCCACTCAGTTACGAGTCCCTACATCCGGCTTTCACCCACAGAAGTGCCTCAAATAGACGACAATAGCATGAAATATATTCAAGGCTCTATGCATAGAATGCACAAATGACTCTACCTATGCACAGTATGTATGCATGAATTGCAGCTATCATAAGCATTCAACCCCCCGTTGACCAAAACACATTTAGTTTTTGGTCTAAAATCTATGCAAACTACTCAACGGAGTGGGAAGTATAAAATTCCATTAACACATAAATCTAGTTTGCAGAAGTATTCACCCCTTTTATTCGCTTGGGTTATATTGTCTCACTGGCAAAAAAAAAAAAACATGATTCATTCTTGGTTTTTAGGTAACAGTGTGACATTTTTGAATACCTTTTCATTTCAAAATTGCTCTAATTTTTACCTCTCCTGCTCGGGAACTTTTATTCCCGCTCCTTTTCAATACATCTTAATGGGATTGTAGGATGTAGGGTGGGATGGCTGGATCTCTTACTGAGCTAATGCATTTCATATCAGCTCCTGTGGTTTTCACAGTGTAAAAAAAAAAAATCACTATCATCATCTCGACACACAAAAGTAGTTTTCAGTTGTTTTTTTTTCCTCTGTCCGATTTCTTCACCGATTTGCCACAAGAAAGCGCCACAAGAAAACGCGAATGTTTTTTTTAGATGTATGTTCAAATGTCTAGGCCCAGGTCCTCCTCTCCCCCCACGAAAATGAGTAACGGCCGCACTCCCGCTCTTCTTCTTCTTCTTCTCCTTCCTCTCCTCTGCTGAGTAAAGCAGGTCCTACTAAGATCAGCCAATTAAAAGCGATGCCTGTTTAATCACTGCAAAATGGGCAACAAAAGGTGTTTAAAAAGTGCTGCTCACACAGAATCCAGTCAATTAGAGGACAACCTTCCTGGGAGAACTCGCTTTCTATTTTAGGTTAATGCATCAAGTCCCTATGCACGTGTCTTCTCACACACACACACACACATAGAAAGCACGTACACGCTCTTTCTCACGCCGAATGCTGATGCGGGACTTTTGCGGTTCATTTAAAGCGTCGCTAAGGAGTCAAAGGTCCAGCCATCACTTTCATTATGAGAGACGCCACACACACACACACACACACACACACACACACTCTCTCTCTCTCTCTTTACGTGGCACCGAGAGACACAGACACACAAGCCAGCCACGCAGAATTACAGTATGCACATAATTAACTGAAGTTACACTCCACGCTAATCTGCCAGACACGTCCTGTCGTGCCAATGAGGCTGCACTCCACGCGCTTTTATAGCTCTCCCCTCTCTATCTATCTCTCTCTCTCTCTCTCTTTCTTGTGTTTTATCTCTCTATACCCAGACCCGTCATCTACACATCTGCGCTTCTTCACTTTTCTTTCCGTCAATCTCTCCCTTTCCACCCCTCTCCCCGTCTCCGGCTTTTATCTCTCTCCCCCCCCCGCCTCCTCGCTCGCTCCTTCTCCTTCTCCTTTCTCCCGCCGACTCCCCTCCCCTCCCCTCCCTCTATCTTTCTTTCCTCTTTCTCTCTTTCGCTGTTTGTCTTCCCCCTCTTTCAGCCACTATAGCAGCCGCTTTGCATCCGCGAGATAGCGACGCAAAAATTCAATTTCTCGCCGAGTTGCCTCCCTAATGGCTGAGTGTGTGTGTGTGTGTGTGGGGACATGCCGAGTCCCCCCCCCCCCCCCCATGCTGAGAGTTGCCTCGCCGGGTTGCTGCTCTCTTTCATGCGCCGCGTTCACATTGTGGCCTAAACATAAAGTCATACCGGCCGGGGTGGGGGGGGGGGGCGGGAGTCGGTCGCCCGTGACGACAAGCTGCCTCCTGGTTGCGAAGGACAAGAGAGTCGACCGCACCAGGTACACCGATACGAGAAAAAATTCTGTTAAAGGAGCTACGTGGAGCATCTGTAAACATCGATATGTCTTTGTCAAATTAATCGTGATGCCCCGGTATGATTATCATAAACAAATGAGACCATGGCGGAGACGATTGGTCGCTTTCTCAAAATAAAGACTACAAATGTATGCACAGGATGTACCTTACCCCGATCCGTTTAAGTAAGATGTATCCTAACTCTAAATCTTCTAGATGTCATTGTTGTAAAATGTGTACAGGGTCAATTATCCATGTTTTCTGGGAATGTAGAAAATTAAAAACACTTTTGGAAAGCGGTACACGACCTGACTGTCAAGGTTTTGGAAATTCCGTTGGACATTATACCTATAAGATATCTCTTTGGTACGGATCTGGACAGGACACTAGACCTCGTATCTGTTAAGAGGATTGGCATCATATATAGCGAAGAAATGCATCTTGCTCAACTGGAATCAACAATGAATTTGTTCAAAAAAATGTTTGAATGAAACATTACGACTGCAACAGCGCACTCATACTTTAAAAAATAAGGGGGATATCTTTCTGAGAACATGGGAACCCCCTTATGGACCTCCGGCCATCCGCCTAGCCCGGTTAGACGTGCCTTGACTCACTATTATTTTTATCCTACCCCTTTTTTTTCCCCCCTTGAGTTCTATTTCTCTGTATTGTAAGAATGATGAAAGTGAATAAATAAATAAATTGGAAAATAAAAAACGACATTTCCGATAAACCCTGTTGCTTCCTGCCCCCCCCCCCCTCACTGAAGAGGATAAACATGTTGGAAGTGGAGGAGGAGGAGAGATGGCCGGGCAGATTAACACGGGAAGACCGACGAATGTTCCTCCTCTTTGATTCATTTCGTCAGTGTGAGTCATCTTTATAAACTATTAAATCATGTATAAATTAATACCTTAGTTAACATGAACACCATTAGTACATTATTACCAGACACATTAGTTAACTGTTAATTAAGCATTAACTAACCCTTAATTCATGTATTATTGTAAAGTGTTGCCCTTTAAACCAGTGGTTCTCAAACTTTTTCACGTCAAGGACCCCTAAACTGACACAAATTAGACCACGGACCCCCATCTGATAAGATTTTTGTTTTTAGATGTTTTATTACAGAAAGTGTATGAAACCCATTACCAAAATAGTCATACATTCTGTCATTGTGTTACTTTATGGATGGAATTATAGTGAAAATAAATTATTCCCCTTTTTGCTGGGGACCCCCTGGAACCCCCTCAAGGACCCCTGGGGGTCCCTGGAACCCCCTCAAGGACCCCTGGGGGTCCCCGGACCCCACTTTGAGAACCACTGCTTTAAACTACCTATCGAGTCACTTTTTTGCCACCATTTTAGGCTAATTGAAGTTAACTGAAGAAACTCAAGACTAATGGCTCTACACGACATAGCACATCGTTTCCAGCTTTGACCCAATGTTGTTATAGGACAAAAAAAAAAACACAAAGGCAGACGAGGTTCCAGTTATGTCATCTTTTTTTTTTATCATCAATCTGCGCCCACCAATACTCCGGGTCACGTCGTCCTCAAAGGCAAAATAAAGTCTGTCGGAGAAATTATGAAGACCCAGTGATTTCCGATACGTGCGGTAAGGTCATCTGTGTTTAATTTAGAGACCGATAGGCGTATGGAAAATCTATGACGTGCATAATCACCTTCCCAGGCTCCTGACGCCTTGGGCCCCGATGCTGTCCATTGATCACAGCGGCGTCCTCTAAAAACACAGACATCAACGCGCCCAGTATGGAGGAGGAGGAGGAGGAGGAGGAGGAGGAGGAGAGATGGCCGGGCAGATTAACACTGGAAGACTGACGAATGTTCCTCCTCTTTGATTCATTTCGTCAATTAATTTCATCAATTACCTGCGAGGAAGGGGGACAGGCACAACCACAACACGGTAGGAGTATCAGATTACCACTAATTATCTATACGGGCTTTAGTTTTGATTTATGGATGTTGATTAATCAGATATTTGATGAGTTACGGCCGCTAATTGCCTGGCGAGGAAGGCTCCGTTTGAAAATAAAAGGTGATCGGTGTGCGAGGAGGACATTTTTTTTTTTTTTTTTTTTTTTTTTTTTTGTGCGTCTGGAATAAATTACAGTCATTTAGCCGAGGATTAGCATAATAGATAAGCTGAATGGATAGTGCTGACTTGAACCGAAAGGCTTGTCGTCATCTATCTTCCATACCTGACTTGCCTGGGTGGGGAGAGAGGTGGGGAGAGAGGGAGGGTGGGGGGTGGGTCAGGAAAAAAAAGAAAAAAGACAACTATACTAAATTCAAATGATTATTCAAAGTTTTATGGGAAAAAGAAAACACTACCCATCTGGTATTCCCGAAGAGGTTAGAAAAAAAAAAATGCGAAGAATGAATTGCAAATACTCGCTTTGGCTCCTTTCTGGACTCGGAAGACAGATGGGAGGAAGCGGCTTTGTGACACAGGATCGTATCATTATTGTTAGATCCAGTTGGCCCCGCGCACTCCCAGGTATGTCGGCGTCTGCCCGGCCTGTCTGTCTCCGTCCACCTGTCTGTCTCCGTCCACCTGTCCTGGTCTGAAGGGCAGCGAGGACAGACGGCGGCGGTGACAGCGTTGTGTTTATGATGCGCTCTGATGTGATCCATTCATCACTCGGATGAAACCCGGGGAGCGTCTCTCTGCATGCCCGCACCCCCCCCCCCACTGTCCCATTCTCTCTCTTTTTCTCTGTGCTAGGGCTAGACCGATGTATGGAGCCGATATTGGCATTTTTATTAAAAATCACATCTGGTCCTGTCAGTGTGGTTCAACCCTAGGATATGATGCAGTCTGATTGATTACATATTTATTGTAGAATTGCTCAGTACTCTGCTGGTTGTGCATGGGAAGTAACTTGAACTGACTCTGATTCCATAGTATTAGTAGTATTAGTTTTATTTATCCTGGGTTTGGGGGAGTGTATCTATGTTCCCAGGGTCTTATGTTCCCAACGTCCTATGTTCCCAGGGCCCTATGTGCACAAGGTCCTATGTTCCCAAGGTCCTATGTTCCCATGTTCCCAGGGTCCTAAGTTCCCAAGGTCCTATGTTCCCAGGGCCCTATGTTCCCAAGGTCCTATGTTCCCAAGGTCCTATGGTCCTATGTTTCCAGGGTCCTATGTTCTCAAGGTTCTATGTTCCCACGGTCCTAAGTTCCTAAGGTCCTATGTTCCCAGGGTCCTTTGTTCCCCGGGTCCTATGTTCCCAGGGTCCTATGTTCCAAGGGGCCTAAGTTCCCAGGGTCCTATGTTCTCAAGGTTCTATGTTCCCAGGGTCCTAAGGTCCTATGTTCCCAGGGTCCTATGTTCCCAGGGTCCTAAGGTCCTATGTTCCCCGGGTCCTGTGTTCCCAGGGTCCTAAGTTCCCAAGGTGCTATGTTCCAGGGTCCTAAGTTCCTAAGGTCCTATGTTCCCAGGTTCCTATGTTCCCAGGGTCCTAAGTTCCCAAGGTCCTATGGTCCCAGGGTCCTATGTTCCCAGGGTCCTATGTTCCAAGGGGCCTACGTTCCCAGGGTCCTATGTTCTCAAGGTTCTATGTTCCCAGGGTCCTAAGGTCCTATGTTCCCAGGGTCCTATGTTCCCAGGGTCCTAAGGTCCTATGTTCCCAGGGTCCTATGTTCCCCGGGTCCTGTGTTCCCAGGGTCCTAAGTTCCCAAGGTGCTATGTTCCAGGGTCCTAAGTTCCTAAGGTCCTATGTTCCCAGGTTCCTATGTTCCCAGGGTCCTAAGTTCCCAAGGTCCTATGGTCCCAGGGTCCTATGTTCCCAGGGTCCTAACAATATTCTGTTAACACACATTAACCTTCCTGTTGTGTTCGGGTCAAATTTGACCCGATTAAAATTAAAATATTTCATAAATATTATCCAGTTTTTATTGGAACAAGGCTTCAAAGCAGTTTTTCATTTTATTTGATTTTGAAGGTCTCTAAAAAAATTGTTACATCTGTGGTGTTCCGGGTCAAATCTGACCCAGCAGAGAATATTAAAGAGTCTGGGTGGTTCTGTGGATAAAATTTTACTCAAACTTGACTCAAACTCTTGGGGGAACATCTTTTTCAGATTCCCATTATGTGCTATATAGAGCTGGGGAACATAGGACCTTGGGAACATAGGAATGACTCCGGGTTGGGAGTCCCATGATGGTCTAAATGCTGTTTCAGAGGCTTTTCCACCCTAACAAGAATAAAATTCTGGGGAAAACACTGAACATATGTCATTTTTCTTGGCATGAAAATGCTCAAATTTAAATATTCAATCTGAAAATATTGGTATTTTAGTGGTAAAAAGACCCTCTACCACCTACTCCTTCTTTTCGCTTTCTGATTTTCTCTCTATTTTAACTGCCCACTAATCCGCTCTCCCTCTCTCTTCATTCTCTCTTGTATTATTTCTTAACAGGTTAGAGATACAAAGATAAAAAGATACACACAGAGAGATATAAAGAGTAGCAGATGGACTCACTCTTTGCCTGCTTGTTACATCGGACCCAGTGATGTAGTGGAAAATACAAACGAGGGTGAACTATGACCTCCAGTCAGTGATTATCATAAGGCAAACAACCACCAACATAAACAAAAATTAACAAAGCAAACAAAAAACACAAAACGCATCACCTCCTGTGCACCAGAGGATACCAGAGGATTTTTTCCCGGGAAAGAGCTACCAGACACCAGGTGTTAAAAGCTTTCATGAACTGGCTATAGGTTGAATCACTATTGTGTTACAGGAATTACCACAGAGAGCAGCAAAACAGCCCATCTATTTCTATGAAGATATCACCGATTACTGCTTTAAATGATAGTGAAATCAAACTACTCCCCAGTTTGTCTGCTGGAACTCCCTCAAGGACGCCTAAGGGGTTCCCCGGACCCCACTTTGAGCACCACTGGGTCTCCACACCTGTGTATGCGAGACTACAGCAGGTGAGGCACTTTGGTCCATTTGCGCATCAGTTATTCAGGAGTGGGAGTCGGGTAAAGCGGGTTCTGGCGATGGGAGAAACAACACCAGTGAGCCAGGGAGTGGCCAGCCATTAAACGGCCGTGACGGCTCACTGAGGCGCTGCCAAAACAAACCACACAGAAAATGACCAGAATGCATCTGGGGAGGGGTGGTGGTGGTGGTGGGGGGTGCAATGAAGAGATGAGGGTGAGAATGGCGGTTTAGGTGGCGGGGGAGCTTGTAACAGAGGAAAAAAACGTGACACTCGCTATTTGGCCGCGGGCCAGGCAACACCGACAGATGACGATGGAGACCTGGACGGGGACTAGAGAGAAGATAATGGGGGGGGGGGGGGGGTGATATGTCAAGTTTGCTGTTACACAGAACCGACCGATAAGCAAACGCGCAAACACCCCGGGGCCCTCTCTCTCCTTAGCCAGAGAAAGGAAAACGGCCGATCTCTTCAATAAAGACATCGCCGTGTCCGTGGTATAGGAGGGTTCTTGTGGCTCCAGTGGCTTCAGTGGCCGGGAGCCAGGGGCCAGTCGCTGCCGCTTGTTAGGGGGAGAGACCGTGGAGGGGGGGGGGGGGGGTGCGGCGGCCAAAAGACTTGCCTGTGTTTGCCCGGCTAATATGGAGGAGGTTAGGAGCCAGGGAGGGTTCGCTTCTGTGGCCTTCGCTCTGCCTCGGCCCGAGCCAAAAAAAAAAAAAAAGAGCCGGAGGATGAGTCGGTGCCAAAGAGGCTATGCTAATGTTGCGAGTGTCGGCCCGGCCAATGTTGGTCCAGCTGCTATGGAGAGCCTTAGTGCTATAGAAGAGGCACGCTACCATGATTAGCTGTTGGAGTCAGATCCAAGCACTAGGCCTATAGTATATGAATTAGTGGCAAAGAGGCTATAGTTTGTTCCCAATCCCCAAAAAACACTATATTTCTAGAATATTCCTTAGAGTGTGTACTCATGAGTGAGTTTATTGATTTGATGATCATTTTTAGCTCCTGTAATATTCATATTGTTGCATTATTATTATATGGGCACTTACAGTGTGTTTGCAACACTCAATAGTAAGATTATAGTGAACTTATTGGTCTTTAGAGTGTTTTTTTGTTTTCATTTCTATGGTGTTACTATAACATTCCTATAATATGACTCTAATATACTGACTTATTGTGTATCTGTTTCACTCAGTATTGAGTTTAAAGTGATCATATTGTACTTGATGGTATTTTTCATCCTCTATAGCAGTGGTTCTCAACGTGGGGTCCAGGGACCACCAGGGGTCCTTAAGGAGGTTCCAGGGGGTCCCCAGCAAACTGATGAATTGTTAAACCATTTAGTTAACACAATTAGAGAATGTAGAAGAATGACTGTTCTGATCATAGTTTCTCTGTTATCTCTCTACCTACAATACAGACAGTCATGGAATTCTGGACCAAATCATATCTAACAATAAAAATATTTGCATATTTAGGTCCGAGACACAAAATCTCATCGAATGGGGGTCTGTGGCTCTAATCTGGACTAAATTAGGGGTCCTTGATATGAAAAAGGTTGAGAATCACTGCTCTATAGTATCACTATAATATTCCTATAATATTCAAATAGCCTATAGTGTGTCTGTTTTACTCAATAGTGAGCTTATAGTGATCCTATCCTACATTATGGTAGTTTTATCTTCCAAAGATTCTATAGAATATTCCTATAGGGAGTTATAGTTTTGCTCTCATATTTGTATAGTATCCTTCTAAACTGTATTATAGAATTCAGGGGACAAGCTACCAAGACTATGGCAACTCTACAGTTAGATCTATCAAAAATAAAATAGTCACGTTTATTCTGAATATCTTCAGATCAGTAACATAATCAGATTACTCACAATTATGTTTACATCGCTCTGGCTCAAAGATAGCTTCAATATATAAAGGTGAATCGACACTCCCACATACACTTAAATTGCAATAGTTCACGATCATCATCACCACCCTCTAATATATAACCATAATGAACCTTTAATTCAGCTCTCATAAAAAGGAAAACAGTCTCTTAATTTTCTTTCCATTATGACTGTTCTTTAACTTTAATAATACCAACAGATTGCAGTTAATCAAACAGCAGTAATCTGATACTCCGCAACCATCACACCCACAATTCTGACTGTGATTTCTCTTCCCTTCGCGGACCAATAAAACAAAATGATATTTTTAATTAAAATGTAAGGGTGTCGCGGTCCTTTATGCGCGGTGTGAGTTTCATTAACCTATGGGGCCTGTGAAACCCCGCTCAAAAAGGCAATGTGAAATTAGAAAAACATAATAATGGATGGCCTTCAGCTGAAAATGTCATCTCAGTCATTGAAAAGTGGACATTTTTTGGAGAGTCAAGGTTTCCATCCGAGATCGCTTCGGCTCATATGTCGGAAAGTGCCTATCGGTGCACTTTGTAATTTTAGTGCTCCTGGATTTGATGTTCAACATGAATTTTGGATTTGTGATGTGTGTGAAGAATGCAGTATGAAACGGCCCATTGTTGGTCATGCCTGTGCACTTTGATACTTACCTGTGTGGGTATACATCCTAGGAATTGTACCGTATTTTGCCTTTTCAGTTTCAATCCATATTCGTAACATACATTCGTATTCGTACCATGCACTTAGGTTTCCTTTACATTTGACGTGAACATATGTCTTCTATCACGACTGTGTCTAGATCTGATTTAGCTGAATTACATTTACACCTGACAAATGTGTCTCTGGTATACACACTGAAATGGGATTTTTCATTCCCTTGCCAAAACACAGATTGCCACGCACGTCCCTTCCTCTCATCATATCTACGTCCCTTAAAATTGACAGTTAACACCTTGCCTCGCTCGTTCCCCATCCATCAGTCCATTTTTGACAAGTCCCTTACTATCCGAGCTATCTGCTGCCTGTTTGATTTGTGCGTGCTTTGTGGTTGGATCTGTGCAGGTACGTGTATGTCGGTTTCTGTAGTTGCTGATGTGGATTGAAGGGAGTCCTTCCTATGTTACCAGGGTCCTATGTTCCCCAGATTTATATGGCACATAATGGGAAAATGACAATGGGTCCTATGTTCCCAGGGTCCTATGTTCCCCAGTTCTACATATGTGCTCTCCCAGGGTCCTATGTTCCTAAGGTCCTATGTTCCCAGGGTCCTATGTTCCCAAGGTCCTATGTTACCAGGGTCATATGTTCCCAGGGTCCTATGTTCCCCAGCTCTATATAGCACATAATGGGAACCTGAAAAAGAGTTTTCAAGTCTGAGTAAAATTTTATCCACAGAACCACCCAGACTCTTTAATATTCTCTGCCGGGTCAGATTTGACCCGGAACACCACAGATGTAACATTTTTTTTTTTTTTAGAGATAACCATGATAATCATTGGTTTTGTTGTGTTTATATGGCTGTTTTGAAGCCTTGTTCCAGTAAAAAAAACTGGATAATATTTATGAAATATTTTAACTTGAAACAGGTCAAATCACCCGAACACAATAGGAGGGTTAATGTGTGTTAACAGAAGATTGAACTGGGGAACTTAGGACCCTGAAAACATAGTACCGTGGGAACATAGGACCTTGGGAACTTAGGACCCTGGGAACATAGTACCGTGGGAACATAGGACCGTGGGAACATAGGACCCTGGGAGATACATACATAGATACGCTCCCGACTGAAGCCACATCTTCTTTGTCTTGGGTGCGTTTCTACCTGAATTTTACATATTTTTGCTCTATTTAGATACAATCTGATCACGCAGCATGCATGCTAACACCAAGTGTGAGGCAGGTCTTAGAGTCGCCATAAAATATTAGGAGCTTGAAGCCTACACTGTGACTCATACTGTTTGCAAATGCAGTTTCGCTGCCTGTCTAATTGTGGTTGCAACACCCAGGATGCTACATAGACAGCCTTGAAGCCAAAGTGGGGGGGGGGGCGTTTTTCTGTCATTGCTGGTTTGACAGTCAAACGTGATGTTTCTAGCCTTGCTGACAGGAGTTTGCACCCGTTGTGTGTTACAAGCTAATATCAGTGTGCTAGTCGGTTAATACACTCCGTCACGGGGGCCAAGAATATGCTCCCGTTGGAGATCGCAGTGCTAAGCGGGGGCATGTTTGACGAGGAACTACCGACAAGCCGGTGAGCAGAGGGGAGAGGTCGGAGCCAAAAAAGCAAAGCTAACGTGGCCCGCTGTGGCAGAGTAGTAGCCAAGGGGCCATGTTAGGGCTACCGCGTGTTTGTGTGTGTGTGTACCCGCTCGTGTGCGCGCCCCTTGCGAGCACAGCGGCCCGCCGCGACGAAAGGGTTGCTCGCAGTCTGTGTGTCCATACGGCGGGGAGAAAGAAACAGACAGTCGCCCTCCACCAACCGCCACATGCCCCACACCCAAGCTGTCCGTCCTCCCCAGCCAAGCGAGCAGAGAGGGAGGTAAATAGAGATGGAAGAGTAGTTTTAGTTTGTGTGCACAAATGACTAGAAAACACCGGGAAAAGAGACAAAGAAGAACCTCCAAAAAAAAACGTGCGTGTAAGAAAGAAACCTCTAGGGGTTTAGAAAGAAAATCAAGAAGACAAATACATGAGAACATCAATAAATCATTACAACATTAATTTTGAGACATGAATAGGGCTGCAACTAACGATTATTTTCATTGTCGATTAATCTGTTGATTATTTTCTCGATTAATCGATTAGTTGTTTGGTCTATAAAATGTCAGAAAATGGTGAAAAATGTGGATCAGTGTTTCCCAAAGCCCAAGATGACGTCCTCAAATGTCTTGTTTTGTTCACAACCCAAAGATATTCAGTTTACTGTCATAGAGGAGTAAAGAAACTAGAAAATATTCACATTTAAGAAGCTGGAATCAGATAATTTTGACTTATTCTTCTTAAAAAATTACTTGTTAACCGATTAATCGATTATCAAAATAGTTGGCGATTAATTTAATAGTTGACAACTAATCGATTAATCGATTAATCGTTGCAGCTCTAGACATGAATATAATTACTGTAAACAAACAAGACCATCACCGAGAAGATGATCAGCCTCTATTGGCCTCTACTCTGCATTTTACATTGTGTGCCACCGGGTCGATTTTGGCGGGAAATCTGCTGCATTGCTTTACGGCACAAAACAGGAAGAGGGCGCTGTTCTTCCAGAGAAAACGGAGCTAAAGCTTTCAGAGTTTCTGGCAATGGCAGATGGTGGAAGGAATGAAAGGAAGATGGAAAAATCACTTCCAACATGTTTATCAATTTCTCAATGAAGCCTTTGATCCAAAGATCCAAAGATGCACTAGAAGTTACCAATGCTGATTGATGCTACACATAGCATATCATGAAATAAAGAAAGTGACACTGGGTAGTGTGTGTGTTCAAACTTTAAGATGAAGGGAGAACGTGTGAAGTGTGAAGACTGAAAAACAATTCAAACAGTTCGGTTCATCGGACAGCTTCTACAGTAAGTCTATATTTGAAATTGTTGAAAGACGTAGATTCATTAGCGATGTGAATGTAGCGTTTCAATGCAATTGAGTGAAAAGATTGGATGAGAGAAAGACGAGGGAGGGAATGAAAGGAGGGGGTGAAGAAAAAAAGGGATGGAAGCAATGTCTGCCACACACACACACACACACACACAGCAGACAGCTTCCTCATTTATTCACCCTCAGTGTCAGACTGTTTCCATGTAGTGACAAGATGTCAGCCTTCCAGATGAACTCACAGAGCCGGAAGTGGAGATAAAAAATGTCCCTCTATCGCTCTCATCAAGGCAATAATTGAGGTGTGTGTGTGTGTGTGAGTGTGCATTCACCTGTGTAGCTGGTCCGGTCAGTCCAGTTCAGAGTCCAGATGGAGCAGCAGTTTTGGAGAGTCCCTCCAACTAGACCCCAGGCGCAGATGGGTTTCTGTGGAGAAACGAAGCCCATGGGTGCCCTGCCGAACGCCCACTCGCTCATCCAGCCACCAGCAAGTGGCAACCGAGCTAAATGTCTCCCTCACCAGTCATTACTATAGAGGCTTTGCAGTTGTGTCACGAATCTCCCAGCCACCATGGCCGGCTTCATCATCCATTAGAGAATTGTCTGTGCACAAATAATGTGTAAATATATAACAGGCCGGGCTAGGAAAAGAGAGTTACCTGAAAAAAGATTGTTGTGGTGTGGATTTAGACCCTAGCAATGTCAGTAACACATTTTCTGATAAGGTAGATTTGTTTCCCACTGCAGGTTCTTGTGACAAAGTAAACCGTCTTGTCTTTAGCCAGTCTCTACTCCAAAACACTCTGTAGCTTGAGAAGAGTCATCTCAGTTAACCTGAACAAACTGTTCTAGCTAACTAGCCAGCAGGCTCATTTAGCAAAGCAACAGTTTTTTTTATTTCATGGGGTGGGGGAAGTGGGGTTTGCTCTAGCCAGGTTAGCCATTGTTAGCAATACCAGTTGATAACAACACATTACGCGGTATTTTGCGCATACAAACACCGTAGCAACATGTCCACAGATAGAAGTTGGACAGTACTGTGTGTACGACTGATTTAATGAGACACAAATAAGATATAAGTGCTAATTAACAGTATATTACTACAGCTTGAGGTGCGGAGCAGCCATCTTGGATTTTGAGGTAGGGGTCGGTGAGGTTCTTCCGACTTTCCGAGTCGGAAATCCGACTTCAGGGGCGTTCCAGTTGAAATTTCTGACTGGGAACTCGGAAATTCCAACTTCCCAGTTCAAATGGAACGCTCCATTAACATTAAAGCCGCAATAAGCGAACATACATGGCAAAGCACCGTGCATAAAGGCTAATAGCTAAGCTAACCGGACCTACAGAGAAGTTTCACAGGTTACCAGTTTCAATTTACCAGGCTTTTTTCCTGCGGAAGGTTACATGTGGTACAAACAATGACAAGTGAAGAGGTAGGTAGCAAGTTTACTGGTTTACTAAGTTAACTCCCTCACTTCATCGATTCCACCATTATGTGTAAGGTGTTCACGTGTAAGGACAAGTGAAGAGGTCTGTACTTGTACAACAGTTTCTTAAAGGAATAGTTCACCCAAAAATGAAAATTCTGTCATCGTCTACTCACCCTCATGCCAGTTGAAACACAGGTGAAATTTGTCCATTGGAGCTCTAAAGAACTGGTCCCCATTGACTTCAGTTGTTTTGGAGAAGGCTGCTACCAAGTTGTGCTGGCAGCCTCCCTGTGTGTTATATGGACTAACACATTTCACCTGTGTTTCATTTGACATGAGGGTGAGTAGATGATGACAGAATTTTCATTTTTGGGTGAACTATTCCTTTAACCATAAAACCATATCTCATCCAGTTCTACTACAAGATAATATGTAACTTCAAAGATCTGTGTACGGAAATAGACCAGAATAGTGTTGCCCTCATTTCGGGACTTTCAGATGCTTGTTGGACCCTTTTACTTTTCACCTGTGGAAGAAGCGATCATGTCAACAGAAATGACAAACGAAGAGTTATTATATGTTTTATCAATATGCAGAAAAACAGCATGCTAATGGATAAATTATATCTTTGTGCCAAGGTTATAAGCCCCTCTTAAGTTCTGGCCAAAATTGGAACCTTCAGAGAAATTGATAAAAAAAAAAAAGCGCAATAATTACTCCTAACGACAAACAGGATTACAGAGATGAATATTCATGACCTGGCGGCGACATGTGCCATTTATAGCATGTCTCTCACCTTTTCCCTCCCTCTAAATGAGTTTCCGTTTGTGCAATCTGTTCCTCGCTCGGTAATGCCTTTTTTTTTTTTTTTCACGCTAAATGCGAATATGAATATTCGCAATATTGTTTGACGGCTGATTATCTGGTTCACCGAGGGCGAGGCAAGGACGAGCCGGAAAAAAAAAAGCACACGGCAACTTTCAGTCTCTTCCAGTCGGCGGGAACTTGGCGGCAGATTTCCCCCCACCCCCACCCCGTGTCCTCCAAGATCCGCTTTGAATGTTTTCCCCCCTCTGTCACCGGTGCGCGGGCCTCTTTGATGCGCCGGTGACAGAGTGGAATTCAAAGCGAATTCAAACCTTGAAAAGACTCCGAAAACGTGGGGGGATGAGAAAATATATCGTTCATCTCGCCGAATATTCACGCCGCCTTTCTCCCCCCCCCCCCCACCCCGAGTTGTTTCCCGCCGGAACAAGCTTGTCATCAACGCTTCCCGAAGTCAAAAGTCAAAGAGTCGGGGAAGCTTGTTTTTTTTTTTTTTACGGTTGCTGGGGTTTATCGATAGCGGAGTGCACCGCGTATTGAAGGTCGCCCAGAAAAAACATAAAGCTCGGAAAAAAGCGTCTTATTTATCTTCCTTTGGCAAACAGACCTGACAATGCACCTTGTGAGAATAGGATCAATGGCATTCAGAGAGCGCCAAGCCCATTCGGTAAATGCAGTTCCCACTGAGAGAGAGAGGGAGACAACCGCTGTATATTCCGCTACAGTCTAGACACAAGAGTGTTGCAGAAAAACCAATGTTCCCTCGCGGTATGATAAAGATTTGAATTGGATTAGTCTAAACACGGTAGCAGCGGAAAAATAGGTGAATGCAAAATGAAATGTCTCCATAAGTCTCTAAGGCTTCCTGGTGTGTGTGTGTGTGTGTGTGATTTGCTGTCTGGTAGGTCTTTCCTGGGAATAAATTCTACTTTTTACTTTACTTTTAATAGAAGAAGAATTCATGTATTGTCACTTTAACGTTTCAGAATTTCAGAAAAAAACTGGCAGATTTTCACATTGCACTTTTGACACTGTGCAGTGCATTTTCAACAGGCTGACTTCCTCAGTCATGAAGCATTCTGTGCTGTACAAGAGAGGGACAATGTCAGCTGCCAGCAACAGTAACACAGGACTGAGTACGCAAATAGGTACACTCTCTACAGAAAGGATTCTCTCTATAGTACCAGAAAGTGGATCTTTAGGCTTTTTACCACAGCAGAACCCTTTTTGGTGCAGTAAAGCAGTGGTTCTCAACCTTTTTCATATCAAGGACCCCTAATGTATAACTCATTAGGGCCACGGACCCCCCATTTGATGAGATTTTGTCTCATAATCTGAGAAATATCTTTATTGATATATATGATTTGATCCAGAATTCCACGACTATCTGTATTGTAGGTAGAGAGATAACAGTGAAACTATCAGTCATTCTTCTACATTCTCTAATTGTGTTAAAGTCTTGTAATGAAATAATGGAGAAGTTTAACAATTCATCAGTTTGCTGGGGACCCCCTGGAACCCCCTCAAGGACCCCCGGTGGTCCCCCGGACACCACGTTGAGAACCGCTGCAGTAAAGAACCCTTGTAAGAACGGTTCTCTATAGCACCATGCTCAGATGGTTCTACAAAAAAACCTTCATAGTTGCAGACTTAGTTCATCCCCCGTGGGGAAAGTTGGGTGCAATGCGGTACATTTAAGGCGTCGCAGTCAATAAAAACAATAGAAAACACTCCAATACACTAAGACACTTTATGGTGCTGTTTAACCATTTAAGAATGGATCATTGTCAGTTTAGTTTTCTGTAGAAACTCTACTGGCTGTACACAAACAAACCTACAAATATGTTTGACTGTCCTGTGTGATTATACTAGTCATCCTACCTCTTTTCAAGTGCAATAATGGAATTATTTATCAATCACTGTGACTGTTCCTCTATTTATTTCAACACCCCCCCCCCTTAACTCACCTATGCACCCCCCCCCCCCATGCAATATCTCTCCAACTATGCTGCATACTGGCTCCATTTGCTCCCAGTACCATACATTTCACTCTTGTATTCTGTGTATATACAGTATTATTTCGTTCTTATTTATTTTATATTTCTCTATCTTATACTCTACAGTGCTTATATTTTCTTATAGTTTTTTTATCCTTAACTAGGCATCTATAGGCTTGCTCCAAACGACATTTCATTGTACTCGTACAGTGACAATAAAGGTATCTATCTATATAGAGATGTAAATGATAATCTGAGTGCAGTTGTTCATATGCACATGAACAAACACACACACATAGACAACCCATGAAGGCATGCTGGGTCTATATGTAAGCATACACGCACATATATATATGGATGTATGCACAGACTGTCTAAGAATCCATGTTATCTCTATAGCATACTGTCAAATGAACAGACTTCAATGCAAACGTAGAGAACAACGTAGACAAAGTCAGATTCCAGTATATAGATGTCAACGCAAATCTGATTCTATTCTGTATTTATCCCCCATTCAGCATTAGCATGCCCACATCTATCTCCCAATTTAACTTGTCTTTGGTATTTTTGCAGTGAGGAGAAAGTGTTTGAAGTGAACTGCATTAGTATGACAGCGAGGCATCGGAGAAAGACGCGTGTGTGTGTATGTGTGTGTGTGTGTGTGTGTGTGTGTGTGTGTGTGTGTGTGTGTGTGTTGGCGGGGCGAGGGGGAGGGGTGTCTCCTTTAACCACGTTGCTTTTGTTAAACTCTCTTCACGCTCCATGTGGCGCCGGGCACCGAGGTAATTTCACACCTGACCGGCCTTAACGCCGGCTCCGCCAACCGGTACCGGGGCACCTCGGCTGGGGGTTGCCATGGAGACAAGGCGGAAGCTACCGCCGGTGTCACTCCGTTAAGTGACTGTTTAACATGGAGCATTTTTTTTTTTTGGACTCCCCGGGCTCGACGGAAAATATGTCATTATCACAGGTGGCCGTACGGGCGGGATGGAGTTACAGTATTTTATTATCTGCCGGGGGGGGGGGGGGGGGGTCGCAGCAGGGTCACATGTAAAAGGATTTATGTTTGCTCCGAGGCCATGAATGAGTGTAGGCGAATGACATGCCCACACACTGTGCAACAAGAGTAGACAGGCACCAGAAGCAAGTACTTCCTTATGTAATTACAAGTGCCAATCCAAGGACTACTCAATTTACAGTCACTCATGCTGCCTAGTATCGGCCTCTTATGAAGACAATTACAGGAACAAGTGCATCATTTGCATTTATTTTTTATCAAAATAGCACTGATCATAGTAGGGCCTGTATATAACAATCTTCAATAACATAACTATGATACAATAATTAAAAATTCTGAAATAGAAATAGGTGACATGACACTGGCTCTCATATTTTACACTGGTCAAACAGCATATTGATGGAGAGTTAATTCAGAATAGGTTAACAGGTAAAACAGTTTATTCAGAATAGGTTAACAGTTTATTCAGAATAGGTTAACAGGTAAAAACAGTTTATTCAGAATATGTTAACAGGTAAAAACAGTTAATTCTGAATAGGTTAACAGGTAAAACAGTTAATTCAGAATATGTTAACAGGTAAAAACAGTTTATTCAGAATAGGTTAACAGTTTATTCAGAATAGGTTAACAGGTAAAAACAGTTTATTCAGAATATGTTAACAGGTAAAAACAGTTAATTCTGAATAGGTTAACAGGTAAAACAGTTAATTCAGAATAGGTTAACAGGTAAAAACAGTTTATTCAGAATAGGTTAACAGTTTATTCAGAATAGGTTAACAGGTACAAACAGTTTATTCAGAATAGGTTAACAGGTAAAAACAGTTTATTCAGAATATGTTAACAGATAAAACAGTTTTTCAGAATAGGTTAACAGATAAAACCTTTTTTTACCTCTCTCTTGCCAAAATGTGTTTCGAAGTAGGCTAGTATGCCTGTGATGTATTGACTTGTCGCATTTACGGTTCAATCACATGTATATAAATCTATACACACACACACACACACACACACAAATGAACTCCATGCATGCACGGGCATGGACAGCCTATACGGCATGAGAGCCGAGCTGATATTTGCAACACTAATTGTATTCATTTGTTACGCCTGGCGGACATAAAGTAAGATAATCAAACATAATGTGTAAACCTCAGAGGTTATGGGAATAGAGGGTAGAGAGAGGGGCGGCTGGGTCATCATTTACATAAACCATTAATATGTTCAGAGGCCTTCTAATAGTATTTACATCAAGCTCTATATAGCTGCAGAGAAAACCAACAGTGCTGACATATGAACTGAGGAAATTCGGGGAGTCACTTACTGAGTTTCCTCCTGTTGGTTCTGACTCAACCTCTTTATCCTACATATATGCAAATTCGTTACAGTGATGGACTTTGCGACAGTTGATTGGCCCTGGGATTAATGCAACCAGGTGACACGGAGTGATTTGTAATAATTGCGGAAATCGTCTGCGATTGGAATCCCATGTGAATCGGCCATGTCTGTACTTTTGTGAAGTCATTTCGGCACCAATTACCTTCCGTACTTTAGTGAAGATAGAAGTCTCCTGATAAAACCAATCAAACTCTTGGTAATTTCAGCCTTCTTGTTCTCGAGGTGTGATTTCTGTCTTCCTTCTGCCATGATAAGTGGAGGCAGTGGCAGTGGAATCTATAGAGGAAAGTTTTGAATGCAAACTTTTGCTTTGCTAAATCTGAAAGTGACAAAATGATAAAATCTTGATCTTGTAAAATCTATATACGATATGTTTATCTAACGATGCGATTAAATACGCGATATGGGGTTCACGATTCAATACAACCAGGATATGATGTAATAAATCTAAGTTCAATGACAACAAAGTCTGACTGTGCAGATTTATGTTTATTTCAGCCACAGATCTTTCTAGCGATGCCATTGGCTCGCTAGAATGTAAACAACAATTTCAAAATGTCATTACAAAGTGACAATATAATTTAAATGGAGAGTCTCATTTGTGATTACTACAGCAGAAGAAAGTGAAGCTAATATCACAATTCATTTTTCTGCCCCACGATACCTATTATCGCATTTTTGTATCGCGATATATTGAATTTCACTGCCCTAGTATCTAGGGCAGTGATTCTCAACCTTATTCATATCAAGGACCCTTAATTTAGTCCACATTAGAGCCACGGACCCCCATTTGATGAGATTTTGTCTCTCTGCCCCAAATCTGAGAATATTTTTATTGTTAGATATGATTTTGTCCAGAATTCCATGACTATCTGTATTGTAGAGAGATAACAGTGAAACTATGATCAGAATAGTCATTCTTCTACATTCTCTAATTGTGTTCTCTAATTGTAAATGAAATAATGGTGAAGTTTAACAATTCATCAATTTGCTGGGGACCCCCTGGAACCCCCTCAAGGACCCCCCGGTGGCCCCCGGACCCCATGTTGAGAACCACTGATCTAGATTTCAGCAAATTTCACTTTCCTATGCGAGGTTGGGACATAATTCACCGCCCCCCACTCCAAACCTCCATAGAAATATGCCCTGAGACACACACACACACACACACACACACACACACACACACAGCGGTTGGCATTATTAAGCGGTGAGTATGTGAGATGGAATATGGGCTTATTTCTTTAATCTCTTCCCGGGGAGGGAGGGTGGGGGGGGCGCTTGAAGGGGTTGGCCCTCCTCTTCCTCCTCCGTCCCTCTTTTTTTTCTACGTCCTGATTAGAGACAGGAGAGAGCGCGTGTGTGTGTGTGTGTGTGTGTGTGGTCCACCTGCATCGCGGCGGGCTCCTCGCTCACCCTCTCCGTGATCAAAACACCCTTACGAAATAATCAGCTACACACACACACACACACACACACACACACACACACACACACACATATAGGGAAGCGTGTCACCTATTATCTAGCAGCCTCCGGGGCCTGCTGCACTGTGTGATCCGGGGGTTAGGCAGCAGCAGGCGGCCCGGGAAGCTGCTTTCCCTCCCTAGATGTGGCTTCCTCAAGGGGGGGGGGGGGGGGGCATGACCGCGCGTTTTGATTCTCTCTCTAACGAATCAAACGCGCTGCGCCTCAAAGACCTTTCCCCCCCCCCCACCATCCTCTTGAAATGTAAAAAACCGTAGTTATGCCGTCGGAGGTATGACTGTGTGTAATAATAAGCTGAGGTCAAATGGAGGGGTCAAACGCTGTGGGCGAAGTAAGACTAGGCGATTGGGAGGGATTGTAAAAAAAAAAAAAAAAAAATTGGAAAGATTTCCTTAAATGCCTGCGATTGTCTTTGCGGAGGAAGCGGAGCGAGCGTCAGGGCGGACAGATTGAGGCGGGAATGTGATAAAACTTAATTTCAGTTTTGGGTAAACACAGCACCTCACAAGTGTGAAACAAAAGTGTTAATGCTTATTAGTTTTTTGGCCTATTTCCCTTTGTGCTGTTATATGCATTTGGGTAAAAAGGCATACTATATAAATATAACGGGTTGCTATAAGCCTTTGATGAACACATCAGATGATGATATGATGCTTTTTGGTTGATGGCACTGGTTGTCTATTGGAAGCCCTTAAAGGAATAGTTCACCCAAAAATGAAAATTCTGTCATCATCTCCTCCCCCTCATGCCAGTTGAAACACAGGTGAAGTTTGTCCATATAACACACAGGGAGGCTGCCAGCACAACTCCATAGCAGCCTTCTCCAAAACAACTGAAGTCAATGGGGACCAGTTCTTCAGAGTTCCAAAAGACCTACAGTATATTTACACCATCATTTAGTGCAAATCTGAACTACAGCTGATTGATTTGCAACAAATAATGGTGTATAGGTCTTTCTATTCACAGTGTGATTGTTTGGCTGTTTTTGTTTTGGAGCTCTAAAGAACAGGTCCCCATTGACTTCAGTTGTTTTGGAGAAGGCTGCTACCAAGTTGTGCTGGCAGCCTCCCTGTGTGTTATATGGACTAATGGAGCTTTAGCGAAGGTTCAGTCAGGAAGACTATCTTTTGCATGCTTATGCTGTAGTTTCACTTCTCATTCCATACTGCCATTCACATCTCTCACTCATGCTCACTCATTATTTCCTTGCTGTCTTTCCCGGGCTGTCAATTGAGATATCAGCTGTTCACATCAGCTGGTCACATCTATCCAATAGTACAGCGACACACCTCTATTGTTAGCCTATCATTTTGCTGCTGTCTTTTTAAATATGTCTCTCTCTCCGCTGTAGTCCATCCATGCTGCTGTTATGCGCACCCCTCCTCCTCCCCGTCTCCGCCCAGTCTTCGCAGATTCATCAGCTTCATCAGCTTCTTCACTCATCAACCTCACCAGCTATCAGTTTCAGCAGAAGTCATCAGCCACCACCACCAGTGTCTGGACTCCACGGGGGGATTTATCTTGCTGCTGCTCAGGGCTGGTGCCCCTCGATTTCAAAAATCTCCCTGTAGAGTCTAAGCGCCAAAGACTCTTGTTAAGTCCTAATTCTCACCAAATCATCTGTTATAATAAACTATTATCTTTACTTCATTCACTCGTCTCTCCTGATTGAAACACATTTCACCTGTTTCATTTGGACATGAGGGTGAGTAGATGATGACAGAATTTTCATTTTTGGGTCAACTATTCCTTTAACAGAATCGCCAGAGAGGAATTCAGCTCTGGGATTCACTCGTACATGCGTGTGCAGGGAATCTACATTTTCTGTACTGTGTGGAATCGACTCCACAGCTTTGAAGTCGGTTCTCGATTCCTAAATGCCTGGAATCGAAGAATCGTTTCTTTTTTGGAATCGACTTCCAGCCCTATCATGTACCCATGTCCTCTATTTGAGAATGATCTGCTCATCCTCTTCTTCGACACTGAGCAGAGCAACCTCTAAATTTCTCTGGTCCATTTGAATTTTAAACAACGTTATCCTCTTTGTTACTTATGACTTATTTTTTGTTACTTTGTGACTTATTTGAACACAACCTAACCACAAACATGGACCAACTTTTCCAACTTGACAAATCCCACTGCCGATTATTATGCCAACATTTTGGGCCAGTTCAATATGTTGAAATGTAACCATTTTAATGTAAAAAAAAAATAAAAATCCAGTATTATAAGTATTCAGTGTTTCCTCCAGAATTTGAGTATAAAAGAATCTGAAAACATGGGACACTAAAACTCTCCATTGAAATCCAGGATAATACTAGTTCTACTACTATAATACTACTACTACAACTACTACTACTAAATACAATAATAATAACATTTATGCATACTTGTGTGGAATCTGATCAAAATGTCTCATTAGAATCAGTTCAGGTGAAGGTCTTCCCTTAGACAACCAGTGCAATATTGATCAATTCTACAATGAATATAAAACTAATCAAACTGCATCATATTATAGTCTAGTCTAGTCTAGTTTATTTATCCATCCATCCATATCCATCATATTAGAGGTGGACAACACTGACTGGACCAGATCTGATTTTTAATAAATGGCCAATACCGACCTCATAGATCAGGATAAGCCCGAATAAATTAACAAAAGTAAAGACTCAGAGCAACTCTTGTACGTGATCAGCGGGTTTGAAACCATTTCAAACACAGACTCTGACTGAATTTTCCATATGTGCAATCTGGTTGTTCAGTTTAAAGGAATATTCTAGAATTATAGCGTTTCTGACTCATCCCTATCATTTCTTCTTCACTTCACAGCATGTCATGAGGTATTTAAAGTCTGCATCGCATTCTATCGCTCACAGGATCCCATCAAGTTTGCAATTCCATCAACTATTGCGTACCAGACATCTGCGGCGGTCCGGAGAGAATATCCGTCAACGCAAACTGAACGGTATCCACATCATTGATAGTGATGGCCTCCTTTTTCATTTCAGGCGATGACTTTTATTAAAAGTAATTGACAGGGAAGTTTGATTCAGTGTGCTGGATGGCAACAATAAACACTGGAGCCTGATGGCTTTTAAGTGAAAGTCAGTTAATCTATGCTTCTCATGATCAACCAATGTGGGGTTTTGAAGGCCAATAGCAATATTTTTAGATTGAAGCCACAGATAGCTGTTTTATGCCTATTCTCAATATCTCTGAATTTGACAATTTTCATGCCAAAAAAAAATAGTAGTCAGTGTTTCTACCATAGTTTTACTCTTATCAGGGTGGAAAAGCCTCTGAAACAGCATTTAGACATTAAAAGTCTTGGATAATAATAATGATTAAAAAAAAGGAAATCTTGCATGCTTGTGTGGAATAAAATCAAAGGGTCTCATTAGAATAAGTTCAGGTTAAAGGAATAGTTCACCCTAAAATGAAAATGCTATCATCATCTACTCACCCTCATGCCAAATGAAACACAGGTGAAATTTGTTAGTCCATATAACACACAGGGAGGCTGCCAGCACAACTTGGTAGCAGCCTTCTCCAAAACAACTGAAGTCAATGGGGACCTGTTCTTTAGAGCTCCAAAACAAAAACAGCCAAACAATCACACTGTGAATAGAAAGACCTATACACCATTATTTGTTGCAAATCAATCAGCTGTAGTTAAGATTTGCACTAAATGATGGTGTAAATATACTGTAGGTCTATTTGGAACTCTGAAGAACTGGTCCCCACTGACTTCAGTTGTTTTGGAGAAGGCTGCTATGGAGTTGGTGCTGCAGCCTCCCTGTGTGTTATATGGACAAACTTCACCTGTGTTTCAACTGGCATGAGGGGGAGGAGATGATGACAGAATTTTCATTTTTGGGTGAACTATTCCTTTAATGCACAGTGTTCGATTCCAAAAAAATCTGGAATCTAACCTATACATGACGCCCTCCTAGGGAGAACAAGAGCTCTGCTTAGATAGAGCCTTCGAGGACAATTTTCACTTTGATGTAAATCACAGCACAGCTAAAGCTAGGACCTGTTCAACTTGGAGCATTATCGCAACCAAACCATTGAAAATCCTTGAAAAAAAGCGTCCTATGTAAACTTAGCCTTGGGCGCTTGGGTGTTTCCAAAACCCACTGAAGCATTACAGTCGCTCTGGGTCTTTTTTGCTTGCGTCTATCTTTCTTCCCTTTCAGCCTGCCCTCTCCCACCCTGTGCTTAGCCCGGCTAAGTTGAATGATCCCTGCTTGACCTCCACGGCCCCCTTTTCCCCCCCTCGGGCCGAGCCAAAAGACTTGAGCGGCTCTAAAATGGCGGCGCTTCATATGTTTAGCCCCGCGCGGCTGCTGTTCGGCTCGATTCTTGGCCCGCCGACGTTGTGCGCGGATCATCAGAAAAATCCTACAGCCCAGCGCTCACACTGTGTCTCCTTCACCCGGTACTGGCCTCGTCTCCGGCTCCCCCCCCACCCCCCCCTACCAGGCACCACCGGATCTGGAACGCGCTCAACGCTTTCGAACACGGCTGCCGGAGCCATCGGCGTAAATTGTCTTGGCATCGGCGCGGACGTCCCACCACCGGCGCATCAATTACTGCGGCCAGGAAACGGTGGGGTGGGGGATGGAGACGGATAAGGGGAGGGTTGAGGGAAGGGACGGAAGGAAGGGAACGACTTGACTCGATGATAGATTCCAGAAACGCAACGAAAGAGAGAGAGATCTCGCCGGAATGAGCGAGCGACTAGAAGAGAAAACACCCATCTCAAGTGGCCATAAATTGGATGGAGAACTATCGCCCGAGCAGCGGTCCTTTCATCATGAGTGCGGGGGGGGGGGGAGGAGGCATTAAAAATTCAGTCATTTTCAAACATGACCATCGCTTTGGAGAGATAATGAGTGTCCTGAACGCCAGGGTGACAAACCCACCCCTCGACCCGTCCTCTTTTTTTTTTTTTTTTTTCCTCCCCTCCCCTGCGCCGAGATGAAAGATAACACCTCATTTAACTACAGAGACGGGCGAGACGACTGATGATAAGAATTCCCCCGCAATATCTCTCCTCCTAAACCGGTCTCGCTAATTAGCGCAATGCGTCACAGGAGCTGAATAAACCCTCCATTACTGCCTCCTATTCCTTTTGCAAAGGAACACACGCGCGGCTTTTTTTTTTTTTTTTTTTGATTAGCCGCCGTTCCACCTCGAGCCTTCCAGAAGACGCCGTTCTAGCCGTCTACTGAACGTACGCCACGTGCTCGAGTGTTACCGTGTCGGCGTATTCTTTTAATTATGCGCTAGACCGCTGCGCCCATCCCTAGCGATTAGCATCACTCACACCCATGTTCTAAAACACAGTATCTTTGAAGTTCTGATTGCAATCGCAGCCCTATCTCTTGGTTCTGTCCCCTAAATGCCTAGGTTTCAACATCGTGTCGTTCAGAACTCACCGTTTAAGATAGAGATCCACAGATGGATCTTTATCGTAAAAGCTTGAACCAACTCCGAGACGCTCAGATTAATCATGTTTCTATGTGTCAAGCAGACACAAGACTGGGGGCGGGGGGGCTGCTCTTGCCACAGAAGGGCGGGGGGGGGGGGGGGAGAAAAGGCAACTTCAGCTGATGTCAGGCCGGCTATTAGCGAGACTGTCCGTGAGACAAGTGGAGCGAAACCGTTTTTGATTTCCTCCTGAATTACTTTCCCCGCCGCCAAGGGTTCTCTGGGATCTTGGAGAGAGAGAGAAAAGAGAGAGAGAGAGAGAGAGCGGCCAATGGTGTTAAAAGGGATGGGGTGGCATTTGATTTGCTTTGTTCCTCTCTCTCGGCATATGTCTTCTAATCTCTAATTTGTGTCTCTTAATCCTGCGGCGTACACTCCTGGAATTAGCCCCGGGTTCCCGATGAAAGCTCTGAGACCTTTCGCGAGCATGATCTTCCCGGCTCAGCCCTGCGCAAATTCAAAGCGACATAATTCCCAACCAAAAATGTGTGTGTGTGTGTGTGTGTGTGTTGTGTGTGTGTACATGCATTTTCACAGGCATCACAGAAACGCACACCTACCCCCCTACACACACACAGAGGATTAACCTTTTTCAAGTCTTTGGTGATTTCTTGCCATTTCTTCTGGATTTGAATATTGTGCTGGCTAAGACTGGGTAAATGCTATCTGCTCTGTCAATACAAGTGGGCAAAATGTACTCTAAGCATGTCACGATTCCTGGAATCCCTTGAGTCTTACATGTGCTGCACTTTGCCTTTCGACTGCGAGTTACCAAATGGGTAGACAAACACCAGGCCCGAGCGCTGAGAAATGGAACGGATCGTCTAGTTCAGCGGTTCTCAACCTTTTTTGGCTCATGACCCCTTAAAACGAAGCGATGTCTACTCGCAATCCCAGTCACAAGCGTATAGAGTTTAAACCAACGAATGATCTTCCCTTTTCAGGTTGTTTCATTTGATTCATTATAAGAGGAGGCACAGAGGCTAAAAACAATTCAGTATTTTACAAGGAAAAAAGCAAAAATTAAGGAAAAAACAGAAAAAATACACATGATGAAACATTTGTATAGTAGAAATATGTTTTTTTCCTATTCCATAAATCACCCCGCGACCCCCCCAGAATTATCTTGCGACCCATTGGGGGGTCCCGACCCCCAGGTTGAGAACCACTGGTCTAGTTCGGCCCAACATTTATCTTCAATACTTGAAGGGGCATTTGTTTTGTTTTTTTATTATTTTGTAAGCAGCTGTTGCATATCAAACCAAATGCCTCTTTTCAAAGGCGCAGCACTTTTCAAAATACTTTCAAAACCCCCTAACCATGAAATCAGTTTATTCGCTATTTATGGGTAATGTGGCACGAGCATCGCTGTGCACCAGCCAAGCAGCAGCATTTTGTTAGTCTTTGATATGGGGAGGTTGACTGTGTTTTAAGCTCTGATTAACCTGTGTGCCGGCACAGGCCTCTTGTTGTCTCTCCTTCCATCTCCGGATTCATGTTCCTTTAATGAGGTTCCGATGTAGTGGAGCCCACCAGAGACCAGCAACGCTATTAAGGCTGAGATCTCATCTCCACAATCTCTTTTATTTTACCTCCACCTGCCTACTACACTAATACAGCAGATATGAAACGACTGAACATCTTTTTGGTCCTCTGGCAAACGGATGCACCTCGTGTGTTCTTTCAGTGATAGATTCAAGTCCACTTCTTCTGTCAGCTCCCTCCACTGAAAACAGCGGGGACGCAGAGTGATACACACATTTCACCAGCTTCAAACCCACCGGAGGAAGAGCTTGGGTTCAGCGGTAGGAGGGAAAGGAAAAGTGCAACAAAAAAAAAGAAGAAAAAAAAAAAGAAAGGAGCTCAGAAAAAAGGAACCGATCCTTTGTAGTGACACATGGAACAAGATGTCTCACCAAAGAAAAATGCAAATTGCTATCAACGGGAACAAAATGTAACACTTGACAATGAGAAGTCACACAAGACATGTCCTAATGAGGAGGAACAAAAAAATGAACCTCAGACATTTTAATCTTTTAAAACCCCGGCAGGCGGTACATTGTTAGACAAACCGCATGTCAGTGTGTTGATTTTTTTCTACCGCGCTCTTTTCCCTTTTTCTGCCGGGTTTATTTATTTCTTTCGGGGGGCCCCCGTGGTGCGTTTTAACAAGGCTGTCGCTCTTTGAAGAGTTGGCCCATCACATGGGATCAGCTGTCCTTTCTGAACTTGGGGGGGGCCAAAAGCCGGCTGGTAAGACCTGTCTCGCTGACAGAAGGCCATCAAAATGTGCACACATGCAGGCAGCCACGTGTGCAGAGGTACACCGATGACTGCCTGCACGCACGTATCCACACATAAATGCATGTATAAACGCATACATTGATACCTACATATAGCAATATCTCACACACGTTAGAATCGGATAAGTACTTAAAGCTGCAGTAGGTAACTTTTATTTATTTAGAAGAAATAAAAATAAATCGGCACGTTTGGTGGCCAAAGACGAGCAGGATAATATGTCCGAATCTTAGAAACAGCGGTACCATTCCGCTGCTGTTCTCATTTCAAAGTGAAATGTGTGGAAACCCATCCGACCAATGAGAAGACGCCGTGTAATTCCTTTCCAGAGAGTTAATGTCTTTCCAGAGAGATGATGTCTTTCCAGAGAGTTGATGTTTTTCCACAGTTAATGTCTTTCCAGAGAGTTGATGTCTTTCCAGAGTTAATGTCTTTCCAGAGAGATGATGTCTTTCCAGAGTTAATGTCTTTCCAGAGAGATGATGTCTTTCCAGAGAGTTGATGTCTTTCCAGAGAGTTGATGTCTTTCCAGAGAGATGATGTCTTTCCAGAGAGTTGATGTCTTTCCAGAGAGTTGATGTCTTTCCAGAGAGTTGATGTCTTTCCAGAGAGATGATGTCTTTCCAGAGAGTTGATGTCTTTCCAGAGAGTTAATGTCTTTCCAGAGAGATGATGTCTTTCCTCCCAAACGTACCTGCAGCACCTTTAAAGGTTCTACGTGCGAAATCTCTAAACATCACCATACCATTGTCAGATTCCTTGTGGTAACTTAGTTGGGACAAGTTCTAGGATTACTGAGTCATGGCTGAAGCTTCTTCCCCCAGATTTTGTACACTTCAGGTGGTCTCTGGTTGTGGTGGCGGTGCAGATTTTAAGTGTTCATCTTTCTCGGTTGCTTTCCCTTCCTTTGAATCTCTCTGCCTCCTGATTAATGGCAAGGCCCCGCTGCTTTGTGTTCCTTTTTTCTAGGTTTACAAATTCAACAAAGATTTCATTCAGGAGTTCTCAGACCTGCTTTCTCACGTCCATACCTGGCGAAAAGTATTTGAAATGTTTGGACTACAGCCAACCACAGAAGTGTTACATCAGTGGTTCGCAAAGTGGGGTCCGGGGACCCCCAGGGGTCCGTGGCACTCTGCCAGGGGGTCCGTGAAAAGAAGTGTACCTCTGTCAAATGACACGTCTTCTGATATCAAGTCACAACTCCTGGAAAGATTGAGAGTGTCTAAATTTGCGGTTCAATTGGATGAGTCCAATTGCAATGCAGGCATGTATTCAGTTTGTTATAGCCTGCATTTATTTTATGATTAGACTTTTATCAATCATTACGTATGAACTAAGAGTGAAACACTTTATCTTGATATGTATGTGTGTGTGTGTGTGTATGTTCTGAAATGCACTTTTCTCTTGATTTGCCTTTGATATTTTGTTTAGGCACAGTGTTACTTGCAGCTAATTGATTGATTGTTTTATGGGTATTCTGTCTTGAGATGGTGCAAATATTTTTAATACATGTGTAATATCTTTCTAATACATTTCTCTTGTGTTGTTCTTTCACGTAACTAAGACTATAGAAGTGTAAAAAATAGGCTACGTCAGATTATTCCAAGGGACATACATGTCAAGTCAGTTTTTATTTATATAGGCCAAAATCATAAATCAGAATGAGGGGGTCCCTGGTATATTCTCTATCTTGTAAGGGGTCCTTGGCTGAAAAACAATTGAGAACCTCTGTGTTACATTATTACATTATCATATTATCAGAGAAGGTGTAGCAGCCAGAGTTGCTTGTGTGCCATCAGTAGTAAACAGTTCCCACCCTAGTAAAAACGGCATCCCCGGAGCAGGTAATTTGACTTTCAATGATTGTGATTTTTCTAATGAAATTAGGCAATAACATGGCTTATGATGGTGTAAATATTGCGACTTGACAGTAACAGCAATCTCAGTGTATGCCGCTAGTATATCAGTCATTTTGCCCTGTGTTGGCCAACGTTAGTGGGATAGTTAGCAGACTTTCATCCTACCCATTCAAAAATTGTAATAGCAGTCTGTAGAGAGCGTCTCCAACAATGCCAATTGGTATTATCTAACCTGACTCCACTGTCCAGATGGCTTAAACAACTATTTATTAATGGAAAGAAATCCTTGATTCCAGCTTTAATATTTGGTGATTTCAACAGCCATGTCTGCTTATTGAATCTTTTAACCTTGTTCAGTCTGTAATAGGCCCAGCGCATTCAAAAGGCCTATCCCCACACTCTATCACTATCACTCCATCCCCAACCTTTGTCTACCTGCAGCCACTGTGTCTGAATTCTCAAAGGCCTTCATTGCATTTCCAAGCATTCCCATATCATCAAATCACTCCCATTGCACAGACATGGGGGGAACTAGTCACCCTTTTCAACTCCACTTGTTTAACCATTCTGGACTCTGTTGTTCCTCTCCGAATAAAAAAAATCAAACCAAAATCCCTACCGGGGCTCATTATGATATTTAGAAAGAACGCATGTGCAATTATGAAGCAGTTAAGGAAGCTAGAGTCGCCGTTTGTCTCTCATCTTATTTCCAAGAGTCATCATAACCCCCTAGATACTGTTTAATGTCATCAACTCTGTCATCAATTCCCATCTTTTCTGTAGCACTATCCCTAGCTAAGTGTGAGGAATCCCTGCAATTTTTCACCCAAACAGCTGAAAATATAAGGCTGCATATCTGAACCCCTGCCAGGGACCTCTCCACTTATCCTGAAATCTCTGCTGAATTGGCCTGCTTTTGCTCCTATCTCCCCACCACTTCTGGAGGAGAGTGTTTCTCATATGAAATCCTCTCCTTGTCCCACAGACATTCTCCCTCCTACATTTTTTAAAGAAGTTTTTGACATTGTTAGCCCTTGTACTCAATTATGAACAGCTCAGTGACCACTGGCTTCTTTCTATCTGGTTTTAAATATGCAATAGCCTCCTGAAGAAAACCAACCTAGATTCTGTGATCCTCAGTAACTACAGGCCTATTTCAAAACGACCATTCATATCTTAATTCCTATCTATCTCCTATCTAAAGATTTAGAGACAGTTGTCTCGACTCAGCTGCTGTCTTTTCTGAACCATAACAACAGTTTTGAAAAATTTCAATCTGGATTTAGAGCATCTCGCAGCACAGAGACAGCTCTACTCAAAGTAACTAATGCCCTTCTATTAGCAGCAGATGCAGGCAATTTTTAGGCAGTTTTTATTCTTTTTGATCGAAGCGCTGCCTTCAATATGGTTGATCATGCAACTTTAACTAACCTAACCCTGAAGCATTGGGTTGGTATAACAGAAACAGAACTGAACTGGATCAGCTTGGTCCCATGCCAATAGAACTTTCTCTGTCACCATAACTAACTCGTCATCCTCAGCTCATTTTACCTGCGGTGTTCCACAGGGTTCAGTTTTAGGTCCCGTTTTATTTTCCTTATGCATGCTCCCACTTGTTCACGTTATCCGGAAACATAACGTCTCTCTCTTTTTTTTTTTTTCTTTTCCCATATGTTTATTGATTTTTTTCAATAATAACAAAAAAACAATGCACAGCACAACAACACATTGCACATCTGGAGACAAGGGAAAAAGGAAAAAACAATACACATGGCACATCCATACACTGAGCACACACACACACACACACACACACAAACACACAAACACACGTAACATCAAGCATAGTCCTCAAAAGGCACTTCTATTCATCTTCTGGCTCAACTAAGAAATTCCCCAAGTCCCTATGTTCAATAAAATGTATAAAAGGGTCCCATATCTTTTGAAATACTTCCTGTTTATCTTTAGGTATATAGGTGATTTTCTCTAAGGGTAGGATTAGAGATATTTCCCTAATCCATTGACTTATTCCTGGCCTATTTATGTTCTTCCATGAAAGAGCTATTAGTCATTTTGCTTGTAACAAACATTGATCTAAGAAAATTTGCTCACTTTTCCGTATACCATGCCCCTTCGGATATAGACCCAGGATGAATAATTTGGGCTCCAAGGTCAGTTTTTTGAGTTTTTGTAATGAAACTTCGGAGTTGCAAATATAAAAAAAAAAAATGCTTACTTGGGATATCATATTTATTTCACAGATTTTCAAATGACATGAAACTTTTATCCTCTGGATTAAATAGGTCCTCAACCTTTGATATTCCTTTATTGACCCAGATTTTGAAACCAGCATCAGACCTGCCAGGTATAACGTCTCTTTACTGCTAAGCTGAAAATTCTCGGATACACCTGCCTCTCAAACCTAGCAGCCCGAAAAGTTTTTTTTACAACTCAACAGTTAAACTGTCTATTGAAATTGCGGAATTGTTCTTTTGACCCCCGTATCTCCACTCTCTTAATCGAAAATAAACTAGGTAGCCTTATCTTCAAACATGAAGCAAGTGGCCAGAAGTTTAAGGATGTATTTTGACTCTAACTTTACCTTAATCAAGCAGGTGAACAGGGTAATTCAGTCCTGCTCGTTTCAGCCGAGAGATATATCCAAAACCAAACCATTCCTATCTTCTACTGACTAGGAGAAGGTCATGAATGTCATTATTTTCTCTCACTTAGACTACAGCAACTCCCTCTACTCCTGCCTCAGTCAAAAGTCCTCACGCCTCCAGCTCGTACAGAATGTAGCCGTCAAGGTTTAACAGGTGGCAAACACAAAGACCCCATTACTCCTACCCTTGCTTCCCTTCACAGGTTACCTGTCACTTTCAAGATGTCGAGATTTTACGGATCCCTTTTAAAGCTTGTCTAGGCCTCACACCTATATAAATCTCAGATCTTTTAACCCAATATGAGCCAGAGTGCAGTCTGAGATCCTCGGCAGAGCTCTTCTCGCCATTTCTCAGTCTAGACTGAAAACAAAAAGGTGATCGGGCATTTGCCATGAGAGCCCGTGCACTGTGGAATGGCCTGGCTGAGGAAGTTAGGCTAGCAAAGTCAGTGTCTTCTTTTGAATCACTTCATTCGAATCACACTTTTATAGACTAGCCTTTATGTAATTGTTTTCATATTTTTAATCTTGTGCTGTTTCCCTTTCTGTGTTTAGTTCCTTGCAATGTCTGTAAAGCACTTTGTAAACTCTGTTTTTAGAAAAGTGCAATGAAAATAAGGTTTATTATTATTATTAGTGTTCAAAAAACTTAAGACCACATTTCCCATAAATCCCATTGCTTCCTGATGCAAAGAGAATCTTTGCTTCTTCAGTCAAAGTGGTGATATCCTCGAATATGGTTGACCAAATGTTCAGAATTTTGGTGTATGTGTTTGAGGGAATCTAGATATGAAATGTTTTTTGATTGGTCAGTGTGGGCGTGGCTTATCAAATAGTGATTTGAGATGTTATATGCTACAGATCAAAAGCTTTGCACAAGAATTGAGTAGGTAATAGTGATACCAATTGTAGCAAATACGAGAGTAATTGGCCACAAAAAGCGTCCAGTAATTCTTACAATATTTCCAATCAGGCCATTGTCTTCAAAGTCACTTAATTCAATTTTCGTTAAATTGTTTGTTTAAGTATCTGTGTGTGTGTACGTGTGCGTGTGTGTAATTTTAGATATAAGCATGTCCTGTATGCATGTAGCTATGAAATATATAGATTTTGACTTGCATATGTTTGTATTTACTGATGCAACAATTCATGAAATTTCACCTAGCCCACACACAATACTAAAGTATAGGAAACAGCATATCTACCAACCTACTTTACTCCTTTAGACACTCACGCACACAAGCAATATGAAGGGCGTGAGAAGCCCCTAACCCTAACCTGCAATGGTAAAGGTATGTAAGGCAATAAATAAAAATGTTTACTTACTACTGATACTGCTGATAGTCTCAAACACACAGAGGTCTCAAAGTAACTTGATGTCCAAAATCCGACCCAGGTCCCCATAAATTTCTCTGTACAAAAGGTGAAAAATGGATTGTACCTCTCAACTCAGTCCAGGACAGTATGTTCAGTTTTCTTAAAAAAAAAGGCTCGAAGAGGTAATCCATCCTGTCAAAAGGAAAAATCTACTGAAACTCTTCTCCCATACAGGCGTGGAAAGTTCAGGTCCTCCAAACTTTTCCCACACCTTTTGCTATTGGTCTTTATTCAGTGCGAGTTTATACGCTCTTTGGCTCAAACGGGCCTTAAAACGACCTTAGTTCCAAACACACCAGCCACCACGTTATATCAGCAAGGCTTTTTCGTTATCCTCCCACTTCCCGCCTCAAAACATCTTGTAGACCTACTGTAGGAGCGCAGGGTCTTACCACGGCGAGTCAGGTTTACAACACATGCAGTGAGAATAGGAATGTACGTATATAGTCACATACATTGCAAACTTGTCCAAAACGTGTCCAACTACATGATCTCTAATGTGTGAAGTTTGTGTAATATGAAAAGTCCATGAAATCATTGGCGATCTGGGGAATTAGTAAGCATTCATACAGTTTGCTGGAAAGGAACACCGAACCAACAGAATCCAAGTTGATGATTGGTCAATCTCTAGGATCTCTGGCCAATCCCACAGCTGTGAAGGATTTGGTTGCCAGGTCTGTCCAACTTTGTCAACTTGATAGAGAACTAATACTGACACAAGGCAACAGTAAGCGTGCCCTCCCCTCCCACGAATGCTGCAGTCCCCCTCAGGGCCAATCAGTAAGTATGTCATCTTGTTTTGACCTGTAATTGTAGCGCCCCCCCCCCTTGGGCTAATCAGTGTCATTTGGAAACTGCCAAAATGCAATGCTGGGATGCATCATTCCTCCAATTTTAGTGAAAATTGGATCAGTGGTGATTGGTGTATATCATGTGTAACACACAAACACAAATGATTCAGCATCACCTTTGGGCCAATCAGTGTAATTTTGAAAATGTCGCAGTGCAGGTTGTGAGATGCATCATTTCCCCAAATGTTGTCAGAACCCAATGGATGGATGGACTGACAGGTGGATGAATGAATGGCAAGAGACCGATCCTTAGTCTCCAGACAGTATGAAAATGAAATGAGAATAAAGTACAAAATACAAAAGTATATGTGTCAAAGATGATGCAGAATTTGAAACTTTAGTTTACGACTTTAGTTCTCCACAAAGTTGCGTGACGCCTCACTGAGAGGCAACAAGTCTACTTCCTTTTAATGGGCCTGTCAAACTCCCCTAGTCTATCCAAAGAAAATTGGCCCAGTTTACTCGTAGTTGCAGTTTTACTGCAATTACCAAAATAAGGTGATTGTGAAATTTGCTGCCATGTCACGGGCCATTTTAGGCGACTTGATGGCATAGTGTTCCGTCTCGTTTTTTCATCTAGCCGAACCTGTGGATTTTTAGAATGTCAACAAACGATTGCTTAACAACACATAAAAATCTTTTTAACCGGTCTCCAATCTTAGTGGAAAGATCAAATCTATTTCTTTTGTATTTGTATTTATTTGTTCTATTTATTTGTAATGACTTGGCCTAAGCCTTTCATGGACATTACTGTTATTACTACTACTGATAATAATAATTTTATTTTTTCAAAGCACAGTTACAAAGTGCTTTTCATAGGAGTAAAAACAGATCAAATCAACAGCAAAAGAAATGAAAGCAAGGAAAGAAAAATAAGCAAACCATGATAGGGGGAGTCACAAACAATAAAATAACAAAAGATCATAGCATGAATGCAGATCTACAAAGAGAGACTTCAGTATGGCCATTTTGGTTTTTAGAGGGTTATGAATATTCGTAACCTCCCCTGCCCTCGTCCGCCCGACGCTCTCTGTCAGATGTAGCTTGATTTCCAAAGGTCACTCATATCCACGAGGTTTCTGTCTTCCGTCTAATTATTCCACACCAGCAGCTACGTCGGTGAAACGCCTCGGCTCTCCAAACCCCCCTTAATCTCTCCTGGTCCAGCGGCTCCGTGTGCGAGTGAGAGAAACTCATTAGGCAGAGTCTGTTTAAGTTGTGTTCGACCCCCGCGGGGTCAAATGTTGCGGATTGGAGGGGGGGGGGGGGGGGGGGGGGGTGTTGGGGAGGGGGGTGCCCGACCTCTCGAAAAAAAACCCCGCACCGTCTAATCTCTGGCCGCGGATCTGAATTAACGAGGAGAGGGTTTTTTTTTTTTCATGTGATAGAACATGCTCCTTCTTTCTGGGAAATGTTCTTTTTCGACCCTTTTTTTCGCGTTCATTTGGGAGGAGGGATGGAGCGTTTCTTACACTAGAAAGGTCACGGCGCCGTCGATCGACTGCGGATTTGTGTTTTAGCGTTGAAATATCTCGGCTTTCAAAATGTTCCTTATGCGGCTTTTCCTTCTTTACAAAGCGCCGTTGCTTGATTTTCACGATCTCGCAAGGAAACGGCACTTTCTAGCAATGTTACTCGCCCTTCGGTTGGCCTTCTCTTGCATCACCGGAATCCATCGGTCGTTCTCGGGTAAGGGTGGAGGCAACCTCTTTTCTGCTGTTTCACAAG
>NW_027280513.1:0-103462 GCF_046629955.1 Centroberyx affinis | reverse complement strand
GAACTATCCTCAGCAAGCAACAAACTAAAATAAAATAGAAGCTGGGTTTGGTTCCTTATCTGTATTAATCAACTGTTTCAAAATGATGAAATTGATCGCTTCATAGGCGGCCATCTACCTGCAACTGATAGCAATATGACATTTTTATATGTCTTGATACAGTCATCTCTTTATACTGTCAAAAAACAAACACACCATGAAGTTCAAGAAACTGTTTATACATAGAGACTACATAAATTTCTATTGTGTCAGTATGTACACACATCTCATAAATACATAAATGCAATGAGGAATTCTCAGAAAGCCAGACGTTGTTTACTGTATCTATTGAAGTTACAGTGTAGAAGCGCCGTATACCTGCAGGCAAACAAAGATGGACTCCACAACTGCCTTTGAAAGTTGACGGTAACTTGAAGGAGCTGACCATCAAAGTCTGATTGCCTCATGCGTTTTATCTGAAGCATCGCCCTGACTGATGATGAGCTATTGTTTGTGCTGCGGAAGTTGAGGCATTATAGAGTGTAATATATGCCACTTATAGTACCACACGGCGGAAAGGGGAATACATTTGAATGCATTTCCATGAGATTAAAACGTTTTAAGTGTATATGTGCTGACCCGCGGACGTTTCGGGACGGGCTACATCCTCTCCTCTCTCAAATGTTTAGAGGATAAAAATGAAAGCTGTGCCGAGTGTTCCAGTCGGACGACGAGAGGCTCTCAGAAAACAGGCTTTCATGTGCTCAGGCTGACAGGCTTTTGATGTAAGTAGTAGAGTCTGAGATTAGGCTGGGAGGATATCGGGCTGGCCTTTAGAGAGAGAGAGAGAGAGAGAGAGGGAGAGAGAGAGAGAGAGAGGGAGAGAGAGAGACGGGGGGGAGGGGTAAAGAGGGATGCACCTGATGTTTATCTATGTACCAAGTTTAAGAAATCATTCTCAAAGAAGATATCCCTCTTAAGATCCATAGCCCTTATGTCTAGACGTCTAGTTTTTAAACACAAATCAAAAAAGCTTCTCTTACCGTGCTGACAGAGAAGCTGGAAGAAACACACTCTGACAATCAAACACGCTTTGCTTTAAAAGTCTTACAGCCCTCATTAGTATCCCCACCAGCTTCGTTTTTTTGGCTCTTCCCTCGATATAAACAATTTCTATTTCTAGAGAGAGGGGGGCCTGAGGGAGACGGTCCTCCAGGGCGTCGTCTCCTCCGCCCGCCTCATCTCCTCTCTGTTGCCCATGTGCAGCGAGGCAAACGCCACGTTCACCACATGAAAGTGGTTCAGCGGGGCAAATATTCATCAATAGGCCCCCACTCTTATGTAGATTCGGCTTTTATTCCGTTTTTAACTGTGAGCAAGAATATAATAAACTCAGCTCAACTCAACTCAATGCAGGCTGAAAGATTTTCAAATTATGTTGCTATGTTACTGGAAAAATATGACCGAGACATTTTAGACAGGTGTCAAAAAAGTTTCAAATTATTTTAATCACAAATCTTTATGGTGGGCGCTAATTTTCCATTGGACTCTATAACTGTCATGTATAGTAATGTGGGAAACAAACTGCTTACAATGTCAAATATTCACAAATTACAAATTAGACAAGTATGCTGCCATGTCCCACTGACACCACGTGATCCATCATTACAATACACAAATTGAACTAACTAAGTTATTAAACAAATTGAACAACTATGAAGCTGAAAAAGCCTATATGGTTTCGTTCTGGCTCCACCATTCATTTTTCATTCATTTTGAAATACTGCATTCCTAATCCTAATTCCTAATAAGATAAATTAGTGCATGGACGTGCACTAATTTATCTTCCATCCATCATTTTAAATGGAATGCATAATTCTCTATTCGATTCAAAGCCATGTGTGGAAGACTGCTAATATCTTGAACTGGAGGTCAAATCAGGCTTCCAATGAACATACAGTATCTTATTTGATTATGAAGATCCATAAGGAAATAATTGAATGAAAATGCCAATAGGAAGCCAAGTTTTTGGTTGGACAGCGTCGAGCCTTGACCAATCAAGCCTAAAAGCATTACTACAACTATTTCTAAGTGATTTAGCTTTTTCTGTAGGTCAAGGGTTTCCATTCTTTCATTCTTCATCAGACTTTTAGCTACTTAAGCCCCGGGGGGGAAAAAAACAAACTCAAAACTTTCAAATCAATCTTTAATGGCTTTGCTAAGGTTCATGTCATTTTACATTATTTAGCACACACACACAACACCACTTTGAGGTTACAAGGATCCCGCTACTCCAGGATCAACAGGAGTGCTTTAACATTGTCCACCCTCTGCTTAAGGCCCATCCATCTTTCCCAGAGAGAATGAAGAAAAAACAAAGCATCCTTCGAAGTTTGAATTTTTATTTCCCTGGCCCTGGCATCTCTATTAGTGACAGGGGCAGGAGAGGAGAGCAGCGGGCTGGACGGCTCCTCTCTGACTGGAGGACACCCATATGCTCCTGTCATGTTCTCCTCTAATGAGGATTAATGGCAGCCATGACACTACTCTTACTCCTCAGTCTCACGCAACCGCTCCTAAAACCCCGCCTAGCTTTGAACCGCGTCTCTCTCCCAACAAAATGCCTGTGTTGAGATTGGAGGTTTCTAGACATCTTCCCTTGAAGACTTGCCAACGAATCTTGATTTTGTCAGACTCGCCGGTGTTCGTTGTGTCTTTCAGGTTTTCTGACACCAACACAAAAGGTTTACCGGACTGGCTCTTCTGTTTTTTTATGTTACATTTACTCTGAAATGAACAGAGGTTTTGGCGCTTTGACGTCAGCTGGCAGCCGGTGTGTCGAGCGCAGTGTTTGTTGTGAACTTTTTGTTTGTGTAGGGCACGACTTCCTGGCTTCTCAATAATAGATGAGCTGGCAGTACTGAGCTGCATCTCTGCTGCGCTCTCTGAAGGACAAATTAGAAAGCAAAAGTTGAGCGAGCAAATACAAACAAACTGAGCGAACAGATGTGGTGAAGAAAACCAGAGTGATTATTAGTCAATTAGTTGTCCATTAATTTGGACTGCGTAGAACTTTAGATTCCATTTGCTTTATCCTTGAATCGCAGCGAAACGCTGATACCTGGAGTTTCTGCGATATTCTGCTACACCAATTTGCAACAAGGCCATTGTGTCCTTAGATCTACATCATTATATGCTGCAATAGTCTCCTTTGTGAGTTTAATTAAACTAAACTCAAGGCTTTCACACTTTCAAATCTGACACACTCTCAACACTCTTTTCAACTTGCTCAAAAATACTTCATTGCGATGAAAGGGATTTATGTATCTAGGTGTATTCTTTATGCTATAGGATACAGAAACCTTTTCATGTTTACAAGCTCAACAATGGGACATGCAAGTGGGGCTGAGAGCTAAAGGTAAAAGCCACCAGCTCACATTGTGGATAAGGGTAAACTAGGTAAGTTCACTGTGTGGTCAGTATATACAGTAAAAACACAAATTGCTTGGTTACAATTTAGCTGACTAGAAAAGACAAGTGCTTGCATCGTGTGTTGAGATTGATGGTCGATTACTTGAATGGAAATTGATGTGAGAGGAAGGATAATCACCGTGAGGTAGGACTGTCCTGTCTGGGAGAGCATCCTGTGATTTGGTTACCAGATGACAAGAACAAATTAGATGGACACTCTGATTAATCATTATAAATGCCCATGCAGACAGCGATAGCCTAAGTTAGTTAATCTAAGGCAGAGAGGGATGGAAAGTAAGCAATAAAATTATGCACACCAATGGTTTCAGTTTGGGGGGGAATGTTTCCTTTACATTTCCATTTTTATTGCTGTCCATTCCGGGTCATTTCATGCGCAAAGCAACATCAAGCCTAAACCAATTTGTTTAGGCTGTTTCACATTCTAAACATTTCCATTAGCAACCGTACCCATCCACATAATGAAATATTGTTCAAAGGAAAAATCTATTTCGGAACTCTTTTATTTAATTTGACAACCTCCGATTTTGAATTTCACCAGCGTCACTGAAGTGTGCTGGAGCTCTCTGCATCTAAGTATGAAACCAAGCTATTTTTTCATATTTTCAATATCTGTTTTCCTTCTTCGGAGATCAGTGAGAAGAACGGGGCAGAAGCCAACGGAAAACACCAAGGCTGTTAGAATGCAAAAACATTTCTCACTGCTCATGGTGATCAAAACACAAGCGAGCCGGTCTTCAAAAGTCAGAAACGAAAGGTTTTAATGTGCGGTGGTTTATTCTGTCCTCTTTACTGGAAAGACAGATATATTCATTACAGAAAGCCAAGGGCCGTAATGTGAATGAATAAATGAGCGTATAAATTCAAATATTGAAAATGCCTATTCCTTTAAATGAGGAATGGGGGACACAGCCTGGGTGATTCACACTGTACTGTCACTACTTCAAAAAGACAGAGACAGAAGATGGTTTCCCCACTGAAAGCTCATGTCCTTCCCTCTGGCTGAGGCGAGTGAGAGAACGGGATCGGAGAGAGACGGCGGGATCACGGGACGGTTGACTATGGAAGGGTTAGTCCTGGTGTCGGATCGCACATTAATGTCCTGGAGGTTGTTCACGTTTGATCAGTGTATCCATTACAAGCCGCGGCCACTGACACTGAAGTGTTGCTTTTCCAAAGGCAAAGGGAAGGAAGTTCTGTACGGTGAATTTACATGAAGCCTGCATGGCCATGAGGAAACTAAATGCAGGCTGTTTGTGAAAACAACATTAGAGGTGACACACACACACACACACACACACACACACACGTGCGCACACATGCTTGCACCTTATGCATGAAAACACAACATGCACACACACACTTTCTCTCTTTCTCACACGCACTCACTCATTCCTGTCGACTGATGGCTGTTGAACTGCATATTTTGCATGAAGAAACACACACACACACACATGCACAGACACACACACACAATATCACAGACACTCGCAACTTATGCATGAAATGCACATAAAACACATGGCATACACCCACACTCCATTGATTGATGGCTGTTAAACTATGACAGGAGCATGCATATTTTGCATGAACACACACACACACGCATACACACACACACTTGCAACTTATGCATGAAAACACATGACACATGCACACACACACACACACACACACACACACACACACACACACACACACACTCGTGTCAACTGATGGCTGTTCAACTTTGACAGGAGCCTCCATATTTTGCATGAACACACACACACACACACACACTTGTACCTTATGCATGGAAACACAACACATGCACGCACACAGTCTCTCTCTCTCTCTCATACACACACACATACACACACACACACACACACACACTCCCCCTTGACTGATGGCTGTTCAACTTTGACAGGACCATGCATTTTTTGCATGAACAAAGACACACACACACACACACACACACACCTCCCCAAAAAAAAGGAAAACACTAGAGGAGACCCTCGCCCCTCATCCCGGCCTCTGTCACAAATGCTTCTTGTCGTCAGGCGTTGTGTGACTCCCCTGAGTCGGTTGCCAGGCAACCGTAGCTGCATTAATATGCGCGGGAGAGAGGGAGCAGGGGATACCTCTTGCCTCTGGAGCGAAGCAACCACGACAGCGTCAGTGTGGGGCGACGAGTTCCTTCACAGCACCCCCTCTCCTCCAGCCGTCCAGCGATCACGCTCTGCTCAGTTAGTTAGGGATACACGCTCAGCCACTGGAGCGCAAGGAAAGGTATGTTAGGTTAGACATCATTTAGAGCAGGGGCTTCCACCATTTCAGCAGGGGTGCCTTTTTTTTTTACCCCCTTTTTTATTTCAGTGTGAAAAATTTAAGAGCCAAGACATCAGCTAAACATGTTTTACATTGGTGAGCAGTATAAAAGTTTGATAGTGTAGATGAGTGTTTTAAAATGAATGCCTGCTTTGTAAAGGGTTGATATATTCAGGATGCCCTGGTAGGATAAAAAAGACTGAAACCTTTTTTTTTTTTTAAGCTTTGTGGAATAAAGACAGAGGGGGACGGAAATGTACACGTGAAAAACAGCTTTGTTACCCCCCCACCCCCCCAATCTGCCCATCAACAGACTACATTCTTCAACTTGACATCATCCTTCCACACAGACAAGAAGAAGGGAGGAGGAGAGGACAGCAGAGCAGAGCAGAGCAGAGGAGAGGAGAGAAGAAGAAGTGGAGAGAGAAAAAAAAAAAAACACAGACAGAAGAGGAAGAGGGGAGAGGAGGTGGACAGCACAGTTCCAGCTCTCCAAGGCTGAGGAAGGAGAAAGTGACGGCAGCTAGAACTTGGCCACTAGTGAGATGAAATTCGGGGAGGAGACGCTTGAGCGCTGCGGGGTACGACATCCAACGAAAGCCCTAAAATTGGACAGCCTGGAAGACGAGTCAGCCCTCTCTGGATCCTGCGCCCCTCCACAGCCGAAGGATGAGAGGGGCAGACTTTCACCTTAGTTGCCAGGGATGTCTGTGCACTACGGAAAGGCGTCCCCCTCCAGCATGTCCAATGCTATGTTCTTCCTGATGCTTTGCAAGGTAGGTCATCCCTACACCACTGTCATCCCATAACCAAAAAGGCTTTTCCATCAACATCGCAAAGTGTGTGCAGAGCATCTGTAAACTGCTAACAAACAGTTTATGAATCTGTCACAATTTTCATGTGTCAAGACAGTGTGTAGCTATAAATGTACTGTGCTTCATAATATATTCTTCATAAATATGGCATATTTTGCAGCCACAGATGTGTTTGCATGAATCCTTGATCAAGGTGGCATAGACACCTTGAATGTTGCCTTACAAGCAAACCATCTTCCCTCTCTTACTCTAAGAAATGCTGTTATAAAGGTGGTTGTATGTCCAGCAAACACATCCACATGTTCCTATGAGAGTTATGTCTTTATGCATGTTGTTGACAAGTGTAAATGTTACTCAAACAACATTAGCTTGAAAATAAAGGCAGGACAATCTCGAACGCCTTTCAGCTAGTTGTTTATGGAAATGCATTTTTGACACTAACAATTGACATGATATGATGCATTTATTAGTTAAATTTTGTGCTCAGCTAAAACCTTAAAGTGATCTTAAATCAATTTATTCTTCTCATGAGAGTTAAAGTTCCAGCACATATAAAGCAAAGCTTTCAAAAGGATTTTATGAAAAGGCTTGCTATGATCCCTTCTATGAAAATGATACACAGAAATATTTCAGTGTTAATAATATATTGAACCTCCCCTTTTTCTGTCACATTTTCAAATTCCTTGTTCATCAATTTAAGATGTAACTTTCTGCATGTCTGAACTGAGGAGTGAAATATAATTGTCAGTAGTTCAGCATGAGGCTTTGATGCATGATAAACAATTCTCTGCGACAGCAATTCTTGTCCAATCCAAAATAGATCTGTCACTCTCCCTTCACGGATAAAACAGTAAGCACAGGTTATGGAAAATGGGTCAAGCTTACTATTGGCAGTACTTCAATGTATTTTTCGCCAAGAACTGTGAATCACTCCATCTTAAAAGAGCATCCATCATGCATTCACACCTATGTCCCTCTTTGTATTGCTCTACATACCTTTATTAGTATATGTTTCTGTGAGTGATGCTCTGTAATGTGCCCATTTGTGTGTGTGTGTGTGTGTGTGTGTGTGATGGGCGTCAACCTGCATGTGCGTGTGTGTGTGTGTATGTATATGTATACATACTTGAGCGGGGATGGGAGACGTTTGCTTTAATTCCGTTTTAAAACAATGCCAAAAGCGACTCTGCCTGTCAGAGCCTGTTAGCATCTGGAGTTGTTTGACATGCTCAGGATTATTCAAGTGGCAAAAGGTTTTACTCTCCACTGATCTGGAGATGTTAGCTTCTATTAGGTGCAGCAGGAGTGTCTGGATTTGTTGTCCCAGGTATGGCATCGCCCCCCTCTCTCTCCCTTGTTCTCTCTCTCTCTCTCTCTCTGCTCTTTTTATACAAATGTGCTTCTGGCTCTTGCTCTAAGAGTGTATAGCCAGGTGTGAGCTGATAGTTTGTGTTCCACGCCTTGTAAGACAAACACTAGTGTCTCCTCTGAAAGCACTGGACTCTATTTAGGAAGTAGATGATAGATTCGTTTTGAATGTGGCGTTGTACATCTTTGGCTAAAGATATGTATTTGTGTCAGCTCTTTCCTGAATGGCCCTGACAGCAACACTAGAGGCCTGATCAGAGGGAAAAGTTAAGACATAACACTCACAGAAGTGTAGGAAACATTGTAAATGAGCTCCTGAGTGACAACAGGAGTCAATACTTAGATACCTAAATCCTCTGTACCTTAGAATAGCTCACAGTCAAATGTCTAATCAATAAGAGGTGTTGTCAGTAGAGTAGTGGACTGGTTTAATAATCACTTGATTCGATATGTTTAAGCCACACTCTGTCTATATACTTTCTGAGTGACTTTAGTTTATAGCTTGTTATGGATGATAATAAATGTGAGCTTGACACAGAGCATCATGCCTTGTCCAGCGCAGGTGTTAACCAGAGAGTGGAAGTCATTATGGGTGGTTAATGATTATGGCACATAGCAAGATGCCAGCACTGGCAGCCACTTGAATCAGAACACTCTCTGTTGTACAGTGTACAGACTGAGGCGGCGGCTGATTGGATGAGGAGCCCCTGGAAGGCGTCCAGAGCGTTTGTTTTGTGACGCACAGCTGTACTCGGCGGTAAAGCCGCTTCCTCGGCGCCCAGGTTTTGGCAGAGCCTGGACCCCACCCCCCCCTCCCCACCTCCCCACCCCCCTCCCTCCTTCTCCCTCAATATCCTTGTGCACGTTTTTGTTTTTTTCCCCCTGTTTCTGCTGAGCGCTTGTTTATATCAGCAGCGAACAGCCGTCTTCATGCATGAGGGCACATCCAGCGCGCCACACAAAGAGTTCCATTCAGGTTGAGGGAAGCCCTGTTTATAGCGCTCCCCAGGAGAGGCAATCAAAGCCCATTGTTACAGATCAGAGGCAGAGAAAACACTTTCAGCCCATCGGAAGTGGAGTGGGATGGGTTTTTTTTTACGTTCTTCGGGAATACAATGCATGTCGATGATTGGACGTTACTATCAATCTATGGACACTATGGATACCATATGGGACGGTATCCTATCATGAATAAGAAGAATCATTTCATTGCTCTTACCCTTACAAACTGGCCTGCATAAAATGCCTTTCGAATAAGTAATTAATCAAAACAAAAGCTATTGATGGTGGGCCTTTTTTAACTGACTTAATATGTTCTATGCTTCTGTGTTTGACTTATGAAATCATCAAACATTTCTACAAAAGGATTGGCCCCAAAGTCTCCTAAGATTTTAACTGATTAGAATGACTGACTTTATCTTAGCTCAATAAATTTCAACCCCTGCAGATTTGTCCTTATCATAATCTATCTATCTATCTATCTATCTATCTATCTATCTATCTATCTATCTATCTATCTATCTATCTATCTATCTATAAGACAACACTTAGACTTTGATGTAATGTAATAGATTCCTGGCAGGTTATGATTTCTGCCAAGACCTTTTTCTTCTGCCAGACAGTTTGAGAATGCAATAAGTAAGTGAAAGAAAAGGAAAGTATCCCTAACAGGACCTGAGAGTGCTGCACGAGTGACATAAAAATCTCCCCTAAGGCAGATCTGTTCCAAAAGGTTACGTAAACCTCAGTTACAACAATGGAAGCTCTGCAAATGAACCTTAATAATCTGGAAAGGTTAATTACAGTAAACAATTGTGTGAAAGTAGATTCATCATCAGGCAACAGAAATGCCTTGGAATGCATGTTTGTGTTTGATTTTGTGATTATGGCAGTAGACAACATCTTAATGCTGAAATGCTTAACTGGTGGATTTAGCACACAGGCCAGAGTGTGTTTGTATAAACACAGGCAGGGAAACAGTCTCCCAGCCAAATAAATGGAGAATGTAGAATATAATTTGCCTTGTCATTAAACAGCCCTCCACTCCAAAGCTTTTGGAGGATATTGTAATTATCGATGTAACCGACTCTCGTTTTTTTTTTTTTGCTTTTTGCAAGTGCTGTGAAGTAAATCAGCCAAAAAAGCAAGCTGTGTACTCATGTGGTAATTCAAGTTACTTCTGCTTTCACCATCCACAGTAAACTCTTCTGAGCTTGCAGTGAAGAATCTGTAGTTTATCTTGCGTTTAAACATTTTACTAAGAGGAATTGGTCCCTGTTCTATTTTTAGTGTGGATTAGTTTACATGCTTTATTGTTGCAAGTCCACATATAAAACCTATTGACCCGCAAAAGGAGCGCTGGTCCCCTGGGAGCTGTTTGGATGCCAACCTGCGCAAGCTGCTGCACCCGAGGGCTTAAAACATACAGCCAGGCGCTAATACTCCACACCCTGCTTCACAAATCAGTACACACACTCACGTGCACGCACACACACACACACACACACACACACACACACACACTGAATGTCTATGAGATCAAAGGATTCCCATATCTGTTGAAATATCACACCTGAGGAGTGCCTGGTGCGAGGGTTTCCATAAGCGCATTCACTTTGTTTGGAGTGTCTTCTGTCTTATTTCACTTACCATGCCCCACGGAGACACGGCCTGGGCCATTCCTCCGATGTCCAGTGTGTCAGTCAACTTGAGAAAACAGACACCAGGTCTGTTTTCACAAGCATGGGGTCATCATGGATGCAGCCATTCATACTGTTAAACTGAATCTCAGCTCCAGGTTTGGTTGGCATCTGAATCTAACAAACACCAAGATGAGAGATAATCAGAAATTAACAAAACACTGATATTCTATAGTCTAGTAAAGTCAAGTAAAGTCTAGTAAAGTCAAGTAAAACGTTTTTGAGTAACACTACTTGCAGCAGATTTTATAGCGTGTTCATAATGCCTGAATACAAGCTTCACACAACAGCTACAAGTGATTATGTTCATTTCCTACTGTAAAACCTGTCATTTGTGTCATAGGAGTTGAACGTCAATTCATTAGAAGTTTCAAAATAAAGGTCTGCATGACAGTTGCCATTTCTAAGAGGACAAGATGTCTCTGGGTCTTGTGAAAGTGTCACAAGGCAGTTTTTCACACACTGTGTTATGTTGTTATATGCACCACCTGTTTGCACTGTATTATCCACCTGTCCAAGTGCTTCTCACCCTCTACTCTAGGCTTGCACTTGCACAAACCAATTACAATTTGTAGAAACCCTTCAAAATTCAAACACAACAAAATGGAAAACACCTATTGTAAAAGCCATGTCTTTTGGTTAGATTGCGCAATTGCCTGTAAGATTTTATTTTCACATTTCTGCCTAAACAATTAACACACCATCTCCATGCCTCCATGCCTGTTATGAAGCCTGTATTCAGGACTTATGAATATGTGCTAAATGGGTTACATGTAAAGTGCTACATCTATTTACCACAGCGAATGCAAAATGATCTGAATATTCCACCAGGCAGATTCTGCATTTCACATTAATGAAACAGCTTAAGCTATCGAATAGCAGAACAGACAACAGTGAGGATTCTCATGTGGTGGTTGACATGCTTTTTCAGTATTTAAACACAGGAGGTGATATTTTATTCAAGGAGTGACGCAAAGTAATTTATTTTTGATGGAAAATCTTATCCCATATCCTTAAATAAAACATCAGCCGTATGAAGGCTTGAGGAAACGTAATGCAACATGCAGGAAGCAACAGTGTGGCGGCGCTGCTATTGTGCATGTACATTATGAATTTACAGTTTGAGGTCTAATGTGTTTTTGTGTGTGTGTGTGTGTGTGTGTGTGTGTGTGTGTGTGTGTGTGTGGGGGGGGGGGGGGTATTAGCCCGTTCACAATTCTATCCATTTGTTGTTGCTGCAAAATGTGTTTATTGGTGCTTGCCCTACATTGGAAACACTGCTAAGCCAAGCAGAAAAAGACAACTGACATACTATTGTATTAGCCAGCCATACATTTCAAATTGACATAAACTGTATTGACTATTCTACAGAAGTTTATGAGAACTTGGGAATTAGAGCACTCTTTCAACTAACTCTTTAAGACGTTAAGCCATTCTTTTCTCTGCTTCAATCCTTACAATTCACGTTATAAATGCATTGCTGTCACTCAGAATACAGATTGTTTTCCTGCCACTGGGTTTCTCATCTGACTCTCTTCACTTTTTTCACGTTCACAATATTTTGTTAAACCATATTAACAAGATGATCAAAGGAGAGACAAACAAAACAAATATTATTTTGTTAATTACTTCATTTTATTGCCTACATCTCATACACAGATTACTTTTCCTGTTTATTTCATTGCCATTATCGCTGTCCACCATTCACTGTGCAATGAACATCATCAAAGTAAAATTAACCAGTTTGCATCAACTAACACATGGATTGTGGTTCTCTCTCTCTCTTCTTATCTGCTCACTCCAGATTGGTCTGAGACGAAAACTGCAGACTTTTCCAGGGAAAATGGTAAACACTGTCTACAGTGATGAGGAAAAGGGAATCCAAGACAAGGAAAGTAAGGAGGAGTCCATCTTGGCCATGTTGGGCATCATTGGGACCATTCTCAACTTGGTAGTCATCATCTTTGTCTACATCTACACCACCTTGTAGGTCCCACTCACACTCACAGCACTTGGTCTTGATCAGCAGGCGGATCTGAGCCTGTCTGTGCCAGTTTTGATGACTGACTCTGAGATGAGGCTGGGAGGAGCAACTATGATGCTGGACTTTCCCACCAGCACACCGGATCTAAGACTGTGTGATCACCATATGGCATCTATCCTACAGCACTTCAAACAAACTGTGTTGAGACTATGGGAGACTGGCCCGTTCCTCCGGGGCTTCTCTCCTTTACAGGTAGAATTATCCAGAATATCTGGTCACTTTTGACTTGTACATAACATGCATGCAGCTAAAGAGAGCCGCTTTGGCCCGAAAGGCTCAAAGGGTGCAGCTTTCACCCACACAGGGAAATGAAAGACTGCATAGAGGGCTTTGGAAAACACTTTGCAGAGTATTCTTATTAAAAAACTGAATAATGAAGTGGAAATAATCTGATTTGCTGACATGCAGTGGAAATTGGGGGAAGATGTATGGAGAAAGTAAACACAGGCTAATTAACATTACTGTTAATTATTTTTACTCAAAAACACTCTCAGTAAAACATGATGGGAAAATATATACATTTATTATATGTGAGATTTGAATGGATATGATGTAGGAAATTGTTATTCAGCTTGATTTAATGTTTGTTTTTATACTGTATTTATTACCATTTTCTGAAACTGACTTTGGATGGTGTTCTTTCATTTCATTGGACACTAAATCAGTGATCATCTGAAAATCAGTTACATCTTACATTCACACAATAATAAGTTGTTCAATGTGAGTTTATTAAGAGAAAAAGTGGTGTCTTGAAACAGTATTTTGGCTTTGGTTTAAAGTGCTGAAATGCTACCAGTGATGGGTGAGCTACACATTGTACTTGACTTCAGATGGTGGCTGATCAGATCTAGATGCAGAAATGAGTACTATATAACAATATTTCTGAAGTATTACTTTATAATTACACAACACAAAACACAAAACATGGCTTAGTTATCAGCGATTTGCAAGTTTCAGCATCGTTTCTGCATTTGAGGGTCATCAGTAGGGATGCTCCATTGAACGGAGTTGCATCCATGTGTGACTGGGAATGGTTTTAGCATTGGAAATGTCTTTGGCTTTGGAGGCTCCTGCCACTGAAGAGTTTCTTCTCAGGTGAGATAAGAAAACAGAAGCGTTTGACTCTGTGGTTTAGGCCAGATGCAGGTACCTATTAGCTATTTTGTGAAGTAGGAGGTAGCATTAAATTCTCCCACAAATTTCAATCTGCATGAGTGTATCAACATGCACATTTACAAACAGTTACATTATATTACTCCACTGTAATCTGTCCACTTATCTAAATGTACATAGCATTTACTGAGCTTAAGAGCTCAGGATAGACTGCATACTTTTAGTCAAACCCCAATCTCAGTTAGTGCAAAGTATTTATTTAAAAAGTTAGACTTGTGCATAATGACTGTATGCCTTAAAACACGAGGAAATTGGTATTTCCATGATGTATAAAATGATCAGGTTAATAAGAGCTTGTGAAGGGTTTCACTTATATATATAGTACAGTGCCACTGTTTTACTGTATTTTTTTATTGCTGAGGTCCTAGTGGTGAAAGGTCATTATATAAAACCACGCTGCATCACTCTTGAACAACATGCGAAACCTTCAAGTTTCAAATTCAGACTCTGTGTGAAATGTGAAATTTGAGTTGTATGTGATTGCCAGATCTGGGCCCAGTTGTATTTGAAAATGCTGTAATTTCTGTTGTTTATATAGAATATATATATTTTTTTGCTTATTCTGGTGTTAGATGGGTGGGGATTTTGCCACATAGGACAATAAAGCGATTGCCACAAAATTGAGATGATCATAGGAATTTGAAAATTAATTTAATATATTCTTCTTTGATTGACAGCTTATCTGACACTGTGTTAATTGTCCTGATGCAGTGTACTCCACCCATCTGGGAGTCTAAGCAGGTTAAAACAAAGGCTACACTTTATTTGAAACTGGTATTTCACCCAGGACTGGAAATAAGGGAACTTGTTTTATAGTTGAGGAAAACTCAACTCAGAACTGAACAGAAAATGTGTCAAAAATGATTGCTGTATTGATGAGTTGATCAGGATCTGGGCCAGAATGCACAAGCTTGTACAAATAGTTAAGACTGATGAAGAATCAGGGTCGGTCACATGATCATATGAGCTGATCACCACTCCTGTTTTTAGTTACTTGCTGTAACATTCAGTTGTTTTTCAGAAAGAGGCTATATGAGATGAAGAAAAGCATATAAATAACTAATGTACATTATGTAGAGAATGTATGGGTAGAAGCTACAGGCTACAGTAGGTGTGTAAAATGCTATGTTTGTGTGTTTCAGTCAACAACCTCATGATTTCAGAAAGTGCCTGAGATCACAGTGTCTCAACCTCACCGATCCAGAGGTCAAGGAAAGGAAAACACATACTAGTGAATTTATCTTTCTCGTATTATCTCACTCTGCAAGAACTTACGGCCATCTGTCACACAGCTAGGAGAGTGGAAGAAGTTTGCAGGAAAACATGCATCATGATCCACTCCATTGCATTCATGACTGGGCTGGATTTCTACTACATGGCTTAGCTGGTAAAATCAGTATTTTTTTTTTTTTTTCTTTGGTGGGGTTCTCCTATTCACTTTACAGAATAAGGAAGAGGAAAGCTTAGTAAGCACATGGACAGTCTTGCGAATGTATTCATATTTGATGTGAAAATGATTATTCCTATTATCCTTATTGTTTACTTATCTTTCCTAAAAACAAATGTAATCTGAACTATTTCTATGTTTTATTTCTGTGTATGCTAAATCTCTTTAAACTCATTGAATAGTCTCTTGTTGGTAACAAATGGAGGGGTTGAAAAAGATTCAGTTGTGTCTGATTTTAACTTTCTGTTCCTTTTTTCCTTACTATGATATGGAGTTTTTCAGCCTGCAGTTTTGTTAAAAAAGATCTAAATAAATACATCTTGAAACTGATTTCACTCAGATAAGTACTGTCTTTTTATACATGGATGGAGATCTATGGTAATATATTCAGGCTTATCCAACACAACTGTACAGCAATACTGTACATCAACTGCAGTAGCTAAATACACATCGTTTTTGTAATACACAATTTTCTGAGATTCACTGAGATACAGAACATTTTGCAGCATTGGAAACTTTTCACCTGAGATTTGATAACACTTGATAGCAGTCTGGAAAAAAAAAATCTTTGAAGAACTTACATTCTTCTGAGTCTGACAGCTATATGGAGATTACTACAGAGCCTTGAAGGAGAAAAGCGGGCAGGAAACCGAACTTAAAGAGTCTAAAGCGTTACATTCTACAAGACATATTTCTCTGTCTGGCTGCAAATCAATCTGAAAGATGGAGAAAAACGGAATGAACACAAAGCCAGCAGGACAAAGACGCGGAAAACCAAATCACCCTAAACAAGTTTATTTTTATTCCATCTCCTTTTTGTTTGTATCATTTAGGTCATATATGTGTCAGAATAATTTCCCCCTCCATTAAGAATGCTCTGTGACTGTTAACACACTGGAATAATCCTGTTGGTGGAGAAAAAAAAATGAAACTAAAAACAGCTTGACTCCACTTTTTAAAAAAAAAAATATTGGATTAGGCAACGAACCAAGTAAACAGCAGCGTTGTTTGAGGAACCACAGCTGCTTAAATTCACACAAGCCCAGAAGCCCGCTTTAAGCTATTGTTTCACCTGGATCCAGAAGCCGGCGTAGCCTCGGATCATTCCCCTTTTGAAGCTGAAAGACGCTCGGTGAACAATGTGTGGAAGATTGTGGCGCATCACAGATGGATGATTCAACCGAGCAGATTGTCCATGCAGACACTCCATCTCTATCTAGCTGAGCTGACATCGTTTTTGATGGTTTCACAGAAATGCTGTGCAGCCGATTAATCCATCCACCACACAAGCCACACCAAATCAAGAAGACATGCACACCCATGGCAATGTCATTCTGTTTCTATTCTTATTTAAAGCTCATTCAACCTGTGGAAGAGAGCATTCAAATGTAACGTCACAGAGCAAAGCATCATTTTCAACAGGACACAAAAATGTTGGCTTGTTTTTACTGATCATGGACAGAATATAGATCATCTCACTGGAAAATATGGCCCTTCGAGACAGCGTGATCATGCCCAACATAATAATTCTACTTGACTGGGAATAGGGTCAAAACTGTCATCTGTTTTTGGCAACAACAGTTTTGCTGCAAATAAATCTGAACAGTCCTTTCAGAGTGAGAATCAAAATATTGTTTAAACAAATCATTTCATATAAGTTGTGTCCTTAATCAAATAATTCAGTGGTAAAATTAACATAATCAAGGATCCAATCACGGATGAATCAGAAGCAATGTGCTTTAACAGCTGCTGTTTGACCCGCTATAAGCCCGGATGAAAAGCCAGGGAGAGGAGAGCTGATCCAATATCAGCTTATACCTCCTGCTATATTTCTGATGCTGGCTGTCTCAGGTGATTGGTCTCTTTTTCATATTGTGCACTGGGACTTGCAATGTTATTGTTAGGCTGCCAATTGAAAATCAATACCGCAAAGGATGAAATGTTGCAGCAGTTGTGGAGTAATGTGGTTGTTTTGACAGGAAGGTATTCTGTGTTATTCATGCAAACATGAACCGTATACTGTACATTTCATCACTTTGATCTTGTTTTAACCATTTTACACGTACATTTTACCCATTTAGCTGACACTCTTATGCAGAGAGACTTAAAGGAAAAATCCACCCTAAAACACGTAGACACTGTTAAAAAAAACAGCTATTGGCGATGTACCTTGCATTTCTGAGCCTGTTTTGTTGTTTGCTGGTGTATTTTTCCTATTCCCACAGGTAACTAGCCAAACATAGACAATGTGATGTCACGCTGAGATATTTCTAATGCAGCTACAATGGAGATTAATAGCAAAAAAAAATTTCAACCATCTGAAACCTCGGTAAACGTCAGGTTTTGGTGTCAGTCCCTCAGCATCAAGCAAGAGCTTCTTTCAAGACTCAACATTTTGCACCGACGTTCAACAATCACACAGGGAGAAATCCATCACAGAAGAAGAAGAGATAACGATTTCTCCACCGACAGCAGCCTCGATAGACCAGAATGCAATGCAGCCACAGGCCATATTGGATTTTGAGTAAGGGGTGTGACTCTGACTTTTTCTCAACTGGAAAAACTTGCTGTTTTGCTCTTAATATCACTCTCACTCTCTCTCCACCTACACATGAAACCAACCGCTAGATGCAACAAAGTTCAGGGAGATTCTCTGGGGGTTGTCGAAAGGCATTCTGGGAAATGCAGGAAATCACGAACTGAAGTAGAAGTAGAGCAGGAATGTTGAAGGAAAGTGGGTCCACCAACACTTCATCACCAAATAACTCCTGAAACACACTGAACAGCACATAGTGATGATATATAACAGTGTAAGAGTATCTGAGGGTGAATTTTTCTTTAACTGTGACGGGTGAAATGTCTCATGAAAGGACAATTCGTCAAGACACATGGCTTTTGATGGAGACATCGGCTGTTGCACGCTGGCCGAGTCTCTAACCACTCGGCTACAAACAACCCAAGACAATTTACCTGACCATTCGTCTATGCCACGCTCAACTATAAACTCTTTGAGAAAAAGAATTAGATCAGACCGTGGTCATATTGATTTAAACTAATCTTCAGTACTCTAAGGCAAAGGCCTGAACAAATGGGACAGGAAAACTAAGTGACCTGTACATGCAGTCAGAGTTCACCTAGGAGTTTCGATGTAGTGGCTCCCATGGATCCTTCCGTTGCCACAGTCCCTCAATTACAGATCGGAGAGGATTTCCCCCAACAGATGTGTCCTATATAGATTTCCTGTCACACAGGGCGCACATATCCAGCTGCCTTTCTTCACGTTCATTCATGCAGCGAAATAAATCCTGTGATCAAATCGGGATCGCCTGAAAGCCGTGACAAATCCTGATATAAATGTAAAAACTTGAGACAAAAAGTGTCAAAGTGTCAGGTTTATAGCTCGACGGTTGGAGATTACAGATCTTTCTTGCATGGGAAATGTTTTCAAGTCGTGTTACACTGGAGATCAACCTGTCGGCCAAGACAGCCGCAGGGGATCACAGACGTTGGGGAACCTTTGGTTCTGGAGTAGTGAAGAGGATTAACTAGGTACAGTAAATACACTGCAGATGGTGTTCAACAGGTTTGAAGGGGGTGGAAGAGGAAGACTTCCCCATGGGTTACTGTGAATTTTACGGGACCCATCCCTCTTTTTAGTGATAGATTCTACAGAAAATGTTTACCTGTTCACCATCTTTTCCCCATTTTCAAAAATTGCCCATGATGCAGTGCAGCAAGCTGACCCTTCCGACATGCAGTAAAGACTAAAAACTTGACCAGCGAAAAGTAATGAGAAAAAAATGTCATTAGTTTTCCCCTCACTATGTGGGAACCAAACGACTCTTGTATCATTATGCTTGTATTAAGACATGCAAACAACACCCCCCCCCCCACACACACACACACACCCTCCACACACCCACACACAAAAACACACACACACACACACACACGCACACATACTGCTTTATTAGCAGGAGACGAGACGAGGCAGAGAAAGTCATTAGAAGGAGAAGATGCTTCAAAGCAGCTTGTCTTGCTTTTAGGACAGAAGCCAAGGATTCTCACTTTACAGAGCAAACATGCTTTGTAGTCATCTTTACCTTAGAAAGTGGGTCATCATTATCAACACAGTGTACAGAATATAAAACTTTACGAGCTTCGCTTTTGTATCGTACTTAAGCAGCAGACACTAAAAGATAGGCCTATTTACCATTTTCAATCGATGTATTTAGAAAACACTGACATGGTTTGATTTTAGAAACACACACAGGATGATTGCAGCAGCAAAATAAAACAATAAAGTAGTATAACGACATGACATTAAAGTCAGAAAAGATAAAATGTTGGGATTCATTAAAAACAAAACGCATTCTCTCCTTACATGTAGGTTAACGATCTGTATTCAGAGCAGAGCGACCTTGGCTGTAACACATTCTGGCCCTGTAAGGTAAAGAAGGAGGAGTGTTGAAAGCCCCCGCAGAAAACTGTTTGCATAAATTTCAGTGAGGCTCTTTTAACACAAGTGATGCGGCTGCTGACTATGATTAATTATGTTAATATTTATTTAGGGTCTGGTGTTACCGTGCGGCATGATTAAGTAGCTCTCTTGTCAACTGTCAGACAACTTTTGCCTTTTAATCCATGCAGATCTTCCTAAGTACTGCGTTAGCCAACTGGAACGTCTTAAGTTGGAAGATTTTCACTTGTGGTTTTGGAGATCACGCTGCTTCTCAGCTCACCGTGCTGGGAGGGTTAGGCTTTATGCATACAGCGAATATGCCATGTTCATGAACTGATAATTAATCACTGTACTAGTAAATCTGACTTCATTAAATCACGTCGTCGAATGATGTTTCGTCTACTGAATAAAATGTGAGGGACCCACAGATTCCACCGTCAAACTTTGGTGTAACAAAAAGGAAATGGAGGCCTGCATTGGAAAGGACAGATCACAGCAAGCTGTTTTTTAATGGGCAAAGGAGAAGGAGAAGAGGAGGGAGGGACAGCTGTGCTGCCTCAAGCTGAGGCTGGACATACCCTGCTCACAGTATCTGTCACTGTTGTCTAAACAAAGACTGCTGAGCTGATCGATAGGGTGCGGACCATGGGGCTTCTGTAGACCTGACTATTATGGTGAAGTGTCTGTTTGTGAGCGCACTGCAAATACAAAAACTGATTCAAATAAAAACCTCTTTTCCTTCTTTTTTGCGTTGGAACTTCAGTGTTAAACTGCAAAGGCTGCTGCTCAGAAGGTACAAGATAGAGTTGATTTGAAGTGAAATCAATGCTAGTTAACTACATATACTGTAGTGGATAAGCTCAGCAGAATAGGTTTTGCTCTTACTGTACTTCACACTTTGAGTCTGATTTGTACCCAGAGGAGAGGAATGGATGACTCTCTGGCCAGATGATTAAGGCTGGGCAGAGCCGCGGTTTAAGTAGAAAAAAAGCCGCCGACCAGACACAGTCGTATTCAAGGGCTGAAACACCCCAGTGCACTTCAATCAGGTAGCACACAAGCTGTGGAGTTGCTGAATGTACATTCACCCATTCCTGCTGTTTGAAGCACATCTCTAGTGCATCCAAGGAGCATCTTGTGTTTGTATGATTTGTGCCATGATGTAATAACTGCACATGAAGATGGAAGACAGCACAATGCACACACTAAAAAGGGTGTCTAGTTTGGGACAACACACATTTGTGTTGCTTTTCAAGACAATGTGTAAATAATAGCATTTGTTGTTCCAGTATGTATTGTTATTAACATATCGTTCGTGTTGTGTCAAAACCTTCTATCTCTAAAATGTCAACTTTTCAGGAATTAAGAAAAAACAGCCTTTTTTGTTTTCAGTTTATCCAATGGGTTTTGAAAGGGTTTTGTAAGCCCGAGAGGCTGGAAAATTTTCTCTACCCATAGAGAAGCATGTAATCCTTCAATTGAAGTGAAAACATGAAACTCACCAATATTGGACTTACAAGGTTTTCACATGAATGCATGTTGTCCCAGACTAGACACAGGCTGATGTTAGTCTGTATTTAGAGGAAAAGGTGGTCACACCACATATAGCAGAAACATTTATATTTATTGAGAAACTGGTAGCACAGTTCTCACAGAAGGATGAGTACATCACTTCACCCTCACTGGCCGGCAGAGCCATACTGCAGCTTTGCCTGAAGTTTAGGCGGGTCAATAAACAGCAAGCCTACCTGAGAACTTGCATCAGCTCCAGTATACTATGGTTTTTAGGTCAACTGTCTAAGTTACATGCATTTTCAATTGTCAAACATAACCTATAACATTTGGTCAGTTGTACCTGACTTGTGTAAATTGTGTAAAGCTGAATTTAAACAGAAACAATAGATGCTACTAAAAATACATGCTGCACACTGACCTTAGAAGATGAATCTCTGTGAGGTGGATGGCAAATGCATTGCAGGCCTATTGCATGCTATCACATCATATTTAGCAAACGTAATCTTGCCCTGAGGCCCAGGCTCAAGAATAAATGCCACGAAATGTTGCATGAGGGGACTTAAAGGAAACAGGCTCCAAACCGGCAGTTTAAAAAAACATGCTGTATTGACGAGCTACAACATGAAGAATGATTATCATGGCGTTATCGGTGGTAGAAGTGTTTTCTTATCAATCAACACCTCAGAATGTCTCCTCATCGGATGTTTCAACAGCAGCAACCCCCTAAGCTTGGCATAGAGTCATATTTTAATGGGGTCACAGTCAACACAGTCCCTCTCTGCCTGTTGGATCACAGCACCTACAACTGTCAGGCCGAAACACAGAGCAACCCTTTGTTTGTTCTACAGTGCACAGCGCTTTAAGGACAGGCATAGCATACAGAGGCAGACAAAACGAATATGCAGATGACTGCCAAGGAACAGTGGGGATGTCTTTATTTGAGCCGCCAGAGTAATTTCATGGCCCCAGAGACAAGTCTGTTTTGAAGAGGAGAGCGAGAAAAAGAAAGCAGCCCGTAGATGAGCAACTTCAGGAGGGTACACACACACACACACACACACACACACACGCGTGCACACACACACACACACACACACACACACACACACACACACACACACACACACACACACTGTGCACACACTGCCCTCTGCCGGTGGTCGGTTTGGGTTTAACAGCTTGTTAAGAGGTTGAATCCAATCAATATTTTAAGATATTCAAAATATTTTATACAAACCTCTTATTCATCATGTTGGAATGTGTTCTAATGTCAAATATTCACTATGCTCAATGTAATCAATATAATAATCACGTCACACTGTACTTTTGTATTGTAGCTTTAATAATTCCAGGGTATGACAACCTGAAAAGTATTGCACATACACATAGTCTAAGCAGATCATCTACTTAGGTTGGATTTGAAATATGGAATTATCATAATAATGAATGAAACTATTTTGTTGATTAATTTTTAAGTTTAAGGCTACACATCAATAAACACGTCACATTTCATCTGGAAGATTCTACATGCCATAACTGCGCCATAAAATTAGATGATGAATAAAGTAAGAGATCCTCTCACATTTTTCACTGATCTACTCAAATGCAACACCAAAATTTGTCAGTTGCTGACCTCTAGCTGAGACAGAAGGTAATTGCACACAGGATGAGACGATCAAGAACATTTTCATCAGGGATACAAACAATTAGAAGACACTCTATGACAAGATAACCTGACATCTAGGTAAAATCGTATTTTACTGCATCCCAAATTCTCTCCAACAAAGCTACACTAAAACCTGGGTCTAGAAAAGGAGAATTTTGATCTCTTGCCTCATATTATGATATGATTATATTCCACTCAAAGCTTATAAAGTATGGCTGTTTGCTTCGTTTATGATCTAGGTATATTCAATCTGTGGCAGTTGGTGTCCACTCTGTTAGGGGGAGTGACATAGTCCACTGATATTAGTAAACAGGGCCTTAAGTGTTTGATTCAAACATGTAGTGCTCTAATCAGTACAAAAACTATGATTACTTAGCCTAATATTACAGGTATGGCAGAATACTTTGCAAGATTTTGCCACACTGAAAACACAACATAACTCATGGTTAATAATGACATAATATATTTTTTACAATGATAGCTGAGTGTTTCTATCCTTTGGGTTGCAGGATCTTGATCACTGAAAATCACATGAATGTCATTTAACTGACACGGGTGAATGCACAGAGTACGATCTCCATTTCTCCATAACAGCTACACAGTATTGTGTGCCAATGCACAAAACAAGCATACTGAGTGTACTGTAGTTTTCTTGTGAGTCTCTGTAAGCACTCATGTCAAGACACCAGCTTACTCAGCCGCCCCCCGCAGAACTCATTCAGCAGGTAATCATGAGTTTTCTCTTTTTTTCTCCACAACCGGGAACCCAAAGACTCTACAACTTGCACAGAAACAGGGAACGGGGGCAATGAGTGTCAAGAGATTCACAGCGTGAAAATTCCCTGCGCTGCAAGAGTCGATCATCTATTCTATTGATTTATAGCGAGTTTCTTCAAGAACCAGCTACAAAACCACTTAATGTTAAACAGCTGCAGTCTGCGGTTGTCTGGGAGTGTGATTTCTCAAAGGGTCAGAAAATGAACTAATGTTATGAGCTCTGTGGTCATGTGTAGCATTTGTGCAAAGCTAAGATGTCAAGCTCTAACTCTAAAGTAGCTCACACATGTCCAAGTCTCAGCAAACAAGGCCGGCGCTGCTTAGCAGGGTTAATAGATGTTACGAATGAAAATAAAAACAATCCATCAAAAATTCATGAGCATGATAGAGATTTATACATTAGCGTCGGCAATAAATGTCTCATCAATATTGACTGTGCAACACCTGACCAATTCCTTAATGAGTGTGTGACAGAGCACAACCTTGTAACAGCTCCACTTTGTTCTCCAAATGCCTGCTAAAATACGATTCCAACATGAAATAAGACCTTTGGAGTCGGTAATTTCAAAGTGTCTGTTCATTTGACTCTACTGACAAAATTAGAGGAGACAATTATTCCATTAGCTGCGGCCTAGAATGTGTCACCTTCTGGGGATGAACGCCTAATGTATTGCATCTTCTTGTACACATGAATAATTCATAATCATTAATTGCACCCATTGCACGACCTCAATCCACCCTGGAAGAGAAATCACATTATTATACATTTGATCTTGGACAGTGTGCTGTAGTCTCAATTTGTGACCATGAACAAGTCTCGCCATGCAGAGCTTGAAATAAGAGAGGAAAAAAATCTCTGAAAAATCACAGCAACAACATACAGTGCAGAATGTATAGTCAGTCTGCACTTTTTTAGGCAACAATTTTTCAAGACATAGGATATTATTAATTAATTTATATTGAAGTGATAAGCCATCATTGCAAGTGATAAACGATCATTGCACTTCTCAGAGATCACTTGGTGTTCAGATTTCAGATTCAAATGTAAAAGCTTTCATTAACTGGCTATAGGTTGAGCCACTATTGAATCACTATATAGCTACAGCTAGAGCTACAGCTGAACTAAAACTAGCTCAAGTTCAAGTTCAGTTTATTGTCATTCCTCTCCTTACAGGTTATGCAAATCGCGGGAACGAAATATAGTGCCCCCGGGGCCATAGTGCAATACCTAAAAACAGTAAATTAAAACAAAGCAATAAAAACAAGCATAGGACAATAGAACATAAAAAGAGTAGATTAAAACAAAGCAATAGAACAAGCATAGAACACTAGGAGCAGCAGACTTAGGAACTACACTTACGATTAACTGGTGGTACAAAATGGACATTTATTTATAGGAAAATATTGTGGATAATTACTTTGAATTGGACTACTTGATCTCAAGAGTCTCTTCTAGAGTGGTGAAATGGCTGTGCATAGTGTAATTATTCAAACACATTATGGAAGCTGATTGAATTAGGAAAGTCATTAGCAATAGAGTAATTTCAGGGAAAGAGATGTTTTTTTTTAGCTTTGAAATACTGACTGCTGGACACTTTTGAGGGTAGAACATGTAACTTATTTTATTTTAAATGCAGCAGTCACGCAAGAGTTACCATTGCATTATTTCATGGTATTTTATTACTTTCTCAATTTCCATGTGTTTTCTGTCATTTTGAAACTAATCTTAAAATTTCTGTGGACTTACAACAGGTAACATGGTCACTGAAATGGCAGAAATATTCTTGGACCCATATACATTCTTACTGTAAAACTTGAGAATGTGTACAACTCCAAGAGTATTTCCTCATTGCTGGTCAGGGCTCATTTAGCACAGACACAAATCTCCTCAAGGTTACTTTTGCACAGACTTTCAGTTTCAAAATAAATGTCATAAAATGTAGGGAATGACTGACACTGTTGGGAAAGGTTGTACTGTAGCCTACCTCTCAGACTTTCTGTGTCTAAAGTCTAAAGATTACTACATGAAGAAAAAACTCAGATTATTAACTCAGATTAATATGAGAGTAAGTGTTCCAATACAAGTAGAACAAAAATCTATTTTTATATAACAAAGCATGGCTATTGGTCCGCTCAAATCCTGAAATCTCAAACACAGTATAGGTGGACTTCTGTTTTATCACCATAACCTGAAATTGCAACAGGATTATGAATATTTTAATGAAGCTAATCTGCTGCTGCTGCTGTGATTTTAACCAGCACAGACAAACGTCCTCATCTGAGAGCTTCTACCGCTCGGTTGTCCATCTGACCAGCTGAGAGACGATAACATGTTTTGAAATGATGGCATGATTGCCAAGTTGAGTAACTTCAGTGGGTGACATTGGCCGGCACGTTCTCACTCAATGCTCTTCCATGTTATTGTGGCCCAGACTCGGCCTCCTCCCCGCTGGAGGGGATGGGAGGAGAGGGGTGCGGCAGAGGAACGGTGGTTATGTGTGTGTGTGTGTGTGTGTGTCTGTTTGTGTGTGTGTGAACAGACAGGGTTGGTGACCTTTTCAGAGAGCTATCATTTAATAAACACTGACAGCCTTTTAGAGACCACTTACCATTCATCTGGTCTACAAGATTAGTCCTTCCAGCCAAACTACACAGTGATCGAATCATTGTCCCCAGACAGCATAGTGACAGCAAGAAAACACAAAATCAATATTTCAGTGGTGCGGATTCACATTTTAGGGATTCTGGCAACAACATGCGAGAGTCCTCTACTCTATGGGAAAAGAATATGAAATTGAGATTTTAAAAAATTATTCAAGCTTATCTTTTTTTGCTTCCAACGATACTGGGAGTACATTTTGCCCAGTGCAAGAAGATATGTAGGATGGATTTTACATGAGTCACCCACCGGCACTAAACACACACACACACACACATATGCGCACATACACACAAACGGGACAGGTTCACTGAGAGTGCCTGGCCACACTCATTTGGTGACAGGTTTTATGCACCACTGCAGCAAACACGAGAAGTGCATACCGGAAACAGGCCAGCAAGGATAAAAGCAAGAGTACCAGTGTGGGGCACGCGATCGCTCCTTTCCGTCTGTGGCAGCCTCTCACCCACACAGCCTCATGTTCGCCGTATTAAATATGAAGCAATTACACAGCCTTATGCAAGACACACTGCTTCTCAATCTCGCATTTGAACTAAAAATAAAAAAAAAATCCCGTCCCTTTCTGTGTCTCCCCTCTGCTGGAAGCAAACTTCAGCAACAACTCATGGGGGAGTCAGGCGTCCCCGCTCCCCACTCCTCCTCAGAGAGCCTAATACAGTGTGTTGATAGGAAAATGAGGGGTGAATTGATGAAGTTGCATTCGGATGAATACATTAGCGGGCAAACTTGAACCAGAATACATTTGCATCTAGATGAGATTACAATCCTGACATACAAGCTCATTACTGGCCTCTGCTCCTTCCTCCAAACGTCATCGCCCAATCGCACCGCAATTCATTCAGCCGGGTCGCTGTGAGACGGTGAGAACAATACTACACTAACCGGCTGATTGATGTGATAAATCACAGGGAGGGAACACAGAGGAAAGACCGGCGTGAATGAGTGTCAGTCACACAGTATTAAAGCTGAGTTCTAGTTACTGCACCGAAGAGACCCCTTAAGGTGTTGATAAATGTTTCAACACGCCCGCTGTTGAGCGATTCTTAATTACAGGCTAATAGTATAGCCTCTGCCCCAAACATCATCAGGAGAAAAGCCTCCTACAACTCACATCCTTGCCCAACAAACACTTTCCACATATTCTAGCGTGAAGCAAGTCCTCGGAGAGTCTTTTATGTCCACAAATAAAACACCCTGTTTATAAGCCATCATAAAGAAATATGAAACAGGAATTACTTGTAGTTTTTATGTGGCTCTTTTAGGGGGCATGCAGGAATGTACAGAGACTTTAAGGCTGCCTTGTGACAAGCAGCGATCTAAAGTGCTGTTTAAACACCTAAAACATTATCTAAACAGGCACCTACATTTAAGTGCATTGATTCTCTACATGCTCATTTAAAGATACAGTTTGGGGATTTACTTGAACATCCCAGACCAATTTTCCAATGTCCAATAAATCACAATTCACAAATCACAAAATCAATAGTGGGGCAACAGTGTTTCAATGGGGCAATCATAGTGCAATTAATAGGCTACATACTGGGCCTTTAAAGGGAATGTCTTGTTCCACACAACCTAAAATACTGCTGATCTAATTCATATTCCTTCTTGCAACTTTCCTCCCCCTGCAAAATGCTAATTAAGTCGAAGTGCATGCTTGCAGATTTAAATGATCACATTTCTCCACTACTGTTAATGAATTAGCATTTTCCCACCGTAGAAATGCAGCAGTCACGCAAGTGTACAGGATCAAAGAGAAAGAGGTGAAACTGAAAGCCCAGACACAAATGGAAGATGAAAAACACACAGAGTCTGGGAAGGTAAAGGTGGCTCCGCAGGGAAATCTGCTGAGAAACGCAGGGGAGGCTAAACCCTGTGTCATCGGTGACCCGGGTACTCACACAGTCATGCACATATGAGCATGTGCGCGCACACACACACACTCACTTACACACTCTCTCACACAGACACACACACAATCCTGTGCAGCAATGTGGCTGAAAGCTGCTGTCTGTCTTCTAGAAGCACTTAGTGAACAGAATCAGACAACCTTCATCTGTTAATATAATAATAATACTCATGAGCTGCTGTTATTGTCCATCTTCTGTTATGATCTGTTAGAGATATAAAATGATCTTGATTACTGTAAAAGTTTTTCAGAAAAATTTTATATTGTCAAATCTATTTTCCACAAAGCAGCCCAGTAGGCCTAGCTCCCCTTTCTTTTTACAAGGAGTTTCCTGCTGTTCCTCTGCTTAATTTAGTTGTCTATTTTATACTGGTATCTTCTAATAGATTATCATTGTTACTGTTGTTATCACCACCACGAGTGCAGCTGCTGGCTCTTTTCCCCACCAATAGGACTCCTGTTTTCCCTGTGGCACCCTGCCTCAGCTAACCTTTACACCCCATCTTCTTATTGGGTGAGATCCTCCTTGATTGGGTTCTGACTACCTGTAATCAACCTAATTGTCTGTCACCTGGGTCAGTAAAGGGTTAGGGAAGTCCTGTGGGAGGGGGGGGTTTATATGTTTGTTTGTCTATTATGTCCTGTGAAGAGTTGTTTTGTCCTTTGTGTGAAAGATTTAAATGAACAATAAAAATTTGAATCACAAAAAAAAAGAAAAAACCTGTGTTCACCTACTATAAATGCCATGTCATGCATGTATGATCTGATAACTGTAACTGATCTGATGAAGGCCATCATGGTGGAAAAGTCATGTTTTTAATATGATAGAGTCTATATTTTTCTACTGAGCGAGTGTTGCGTCTAACTTTGTTGTTCTCTCCACGAACCAGCCCAAAATACTGACATGGATCTTGATGCATTGTGCTCAACCAGTCGCATTAGCCTCTTGTGTGCCGTTTGCAAAAGCGCTCAACTTGACGATAGTTTCTAGATGACCTATTCAAACCGGTTGAAGGGCATTTGCCTTGCGAGCGGGGCGCACCACCTGTCATCTCTCTCCTCCAGATGTTCAATAGATGCCTTGTGACATTCTGCATGGTCCATCTATCGCTCGATGCAAAGCCATAACCTTATGCCTCTGTCATGTGTAGCACTGCTGGCAGTCAGCAATCTGAAAATGGGATGCAAGAAGAAGAAGAGGAGCGGGTGTGGAGAATGAGAAGTGAAAGGTGAGGTCACGGTGCTGCTGCCGACGGCGGGGGATGGCGGATGCTTGTTGGCAGGTACACGTTATGGTTCCAAGAAATGGCCGCTGTTTATGATTTACACCAGGCGATGAGGACAAAGCGGTGCTGTCGAGGACCTCACGGGCGCCGGCTGATGGACAGGCTGCGCCGTTTCTATTAAATCGCAGAGGATAACTGTGACTCCGGGGGATAAACTCCCTGTCTGACTGGTGATCGCCGCCTTGAAGCAAGAGGAAGACACAGAAAAACACTGCCTCTGCTTTGATCAGCAGACTCTCGCTCTCATTTGTTTAGACAGACACTCAGAGACAGCAGATGAAGTAAATGAAGACTTCCATTTTGGCACTTTATATGAAAATTCACTATAATATTCTTAGATGGACTTGCAGTGTGTCTGGTATTCAACAGTGTGACTATAGCAACTGTGTCATACTTTGTTTTTGTTTTTTTCTCCAATGGTATCACTATAATATTCCTGTAATATTCCTATATAGTTTTGCAGTGATATTAATATTGTTTTATTATAGGACTATACATCTTTTTCCTAAGGTGAAAAATGATGAATGATGATTTACACACTCTAAAATGTTATGCTCAGGTGTTACTTTAATTTATGTTGCTTTCATGCCTGCAAATATTTTATCAGTATGGGTGATATTTTTCAAATGCTACATACCTCATGAGGTGTCGTTGCTTTTTCTCACATTCAGTGAAGAATGTGACTGCTAAATTCAGGATAAGTTCAGGTTTGAAATGAAACTAAACCTTTTATTTTTTTAAAGCTGTGTAATCAGTGAGGAGACCTGACATGAGTTTCTCTATCATTGGATGGGATTACATTGAAAATGCAAAAGTTACACTGAAGTGCCATGGCACTCAACAAGTTTTTACATTACAAAGAAGTGAATTTTGCATATAACAGGACCTTTACATCGGAGGGAGCTGATTAATATTAAACAGTAATACTTTCCATGCAATATTCAGCCCAAAAGGCAGCTGGTTCGTGGGGTGAGAGAGAAAGAGCTGACTCCATAATGTGAAGTGTAATATACACATGTGCTTGTTATGAGAGAGTGGAAAGACACGTTAGGATTTTCTTACATGAAAAGCACTTATTTCCACTTATTTAAGTCACATTTTCTTAGCCTTCACAGCATCTTTAAGCCTATTGTCAAAATGATTTAGAGTGTGGAACTAATCCCTTCAAGTAATTTTAGATACAAGGAGAAAGCCAGTGCAGAGAGTTTAGTCTTGTCCGGAGGCAACAATGTCATGGAGGTAACTTAAGATAATGTGTGGTGCTTAATTAATTAAAGTCTAAAGGGAAAACATGTGTCATGCGATTACTCCCTGTTGTCAAAACATCAGGAGGTTATAGCTGCTACAGCTCAACTACACTGCTGATTGTACATCTGTCTAATGACAAATTTAATTTAAAAAACAATACTAAAAAGTCTGCAATTTTGCCTTCTTCTAGGCAAGGAATTTGGTGATAGGACAAAAACCAAAACTCCATTGTATATACTTGAAAACCAAATATACTTTAGTTTGCAAGGATGTTTTTTTCATTTTGAGAGGGAGTTTCATTCATTCATGCATGGCTCTTAGTTTTCAAAGGTTACACATGAAATATCCATGGTGAACTGCACCTACTTTACACTTCATAGTGTAAAGCCTCAACCAGGGGACTCTTTCATAATTATTACACAGACAGCATCAACAGATGATGCATAATCAACACACTGAAAAGTAAGTGCATACATGTAAGTTCTACTGGTAGTTGAGGACTTGGTGGAAGGAATTCCTTGTGTTTATCTATGGGAGACGCAAATTTGTATGACTCAACACATAGATAAATTGTATTATGATTATGATTATTAGTGTTTACTCTATGATAAACTCAAAGTCAAACTCAAAAGCCATCTAAAAAAATATAGATCTTGACAAGTCATTGGATCTGGTATTAAGTATTTTTGCTGAAAAAATCTGTTAATGGGGAGTGATTGTTTCACTTGTTTCAAATGCAAAACAACTTGTTTCAATTATTTTCTTGAATGAAATGTTTGCGTTATTCTGTCTTATTTCAAAATAGTGCAACTATTCTACAAAATTTCTAAATCAAGTATAATTTCACTTCACTGATAGAAATTTCTGAATTGTTTTAAAAAATCAAAAATTTTAAGGCTGAATATGTGACTAAATAACATGTTAAGATGGGCATTTCATTTGCAGTATGGACTTTTTTATACAGTACATCATAATACATACAATCCTTCAATACCGAGCACTATCCAATGAGATGACATTTAACTGCTTCTAAAGAAAATCTAGCTAAGCCCACCAGCTCCCTATAAACTGACCTTGAACAGGCTACATCATGTTTATATCCTACTATCCACAGTGTAATAAAAGATATTGAACCCAAGATGGATTTCTAATCTGAAACAACAGATGACATTTACTGTAGTAGATTTGATCAGAGAGATAAATTCCCCAGTGTCCTTGAATGCAATTTGTGGTTCAGCACGACCTTTGACCTTCGGTGTGTTGTGACTCCTGGCTAATGGCACTCAAGGCAGACGTAAAGAGAACGCCGTCCTACAGGTCACACTACGACAAGGGAAGCCCGCCCATAACCATGATGTCAGTAATGACATCACACACACACACACACACACACACACACACACACGCACACACACACACGCACACACAGAAGACAACACACGACAGCAAACTCAACAGAGTGTGAAATCAGAATCATACCGTACATTGGCAGCAGCACAACCTGCTGCTTGCTGCCTGTCAGTCAGTTACATACAAGATTCAACACAGAAGGAAAGTGTGCGCACCGGTTTCACAGTAGGCAATACAATATTTGGTAACTGTTTCCCATTTGTCATATACGTATGTATGAAAGATACTTGGAAATTGCGAGAGAAATCTGACACCTAAGTGGCACACTGTGCACTGCATCTCATCCCATTTCAACTGATCTCATTTGCGGCATTGTACTATTACTACAGACTACACTTTTTTGGATAGTTTATAGAAGAGACATACATGAAAATTTGGGAGAGAGAGAGAGAGATAGATAGAGAGAGAGAGAGAGAGAGATAGAGAGAGAGAGAGAGAGAGGTTGACATGCAGCAAAGGTCCCAGGCCAGACTCAAATCCATTCAAATCCAGACATTACAGTTACATGATATGCATCTTAGTGACTTCTCCAACTCATTTTACAATAAAACTTCTTGTACATAAATACCAAACTCATAGAGTGAGACAAAACGATGAAGACCACAAGGCCCACAAGAGATGTTGCCATTTGCTGCTAAAAGTCAAATGTCTGCATGTTTTCACACATTGGCAAGTGGCCCAGCAGAGTGGCAGCGTGCCGTGACATTCAGGCATGAAAGAATCTGCCTGAGCGCTGTGTGTGTGTGTTTGTGTCTATGTGTGTGTGTGTCTGTGTGCACGCTCGCATGCATGTGTGCACCAGACCTGTTGCACATACTTCTTTTTATGATTTGTTTTGGTCTACTTAGGTAGAATCACATTGCCACGGAGGACAATGCAATGAGTGCCAGGAAATGTATAAAAAAATAAGGAGAAAAGAGAATATTTAAAAGTCAGTTTAGTATAGGGGAGCACGGGGTAAGATGAGCCTGTGGGTAAAATGGGCCATCCCTTGTATCTAGGCAGCCATACCCAAAATTAATCATGCGATCATCGATATAGATTCAGGAAGAGCAATTCAGGTCCATGAATCTGTAATGGATGAAACCACATAGAGAAAGTGGTAAGACAGCCAGGTCAAAAAAAAAGAGTTTTGCTATGTTAGGTGATTTCATCATGGTAAAGATGTCACAACTCTTACATCTAAATGGACTGAAAAGGACAAAAAATATAACATTTTACTAAACTTACCCCTGCCCTGGGGTAAGTTGTGAAAAAAGACCAGCTGTATTTAACAGAGATGTGGACTCGAGTCATTGTGACTTCGACTTGAGTCGACTCGAGTCACTGTTTGGATGACCTGCAACTTGACTTGACAGAAAATAAATGACTTGAGACTCGACTTGGACTTGGAAGTTAAAGACTTGTGACTTAACTTGACTTGAGACATGATGACTCAAATGACTTGTTTGTGTTCATTTTATGTTTTCAGTTTAAATATTAAATATAAAATATTAAAATGTTCAACATTGTCAATGTTCACATTACAAGTGTCTGTAGTGTGTAATGTTACCCGGTATGCGAGCGCACACTGGGAAAGGCATTGTCATGATTGGATAACGACCCTGTCAGTCAAGCTCCTCGCTACCTGACGTTTTTTTCAATGAGAAGCACTCGTTAGTCGTTACACCCTCCCGCTCTAGACTATTTTGTATTTCTGGTGGTTACACACACACAGTATTGTGTGTGTACAGTATTGTTTGATTACGTTGTAGTCTGGCTGTCAGGATTTCACTGTTTAAAAGTGATGGGGAGGGAATATTTTTTTTATTGACAAGAAATTAAGAAATAACTAAGCTTTTATAGTTATTTGTTTTTGTTTGATTACATTTATTTCACTGAATATTAATAATTATAATACAAATTCAATTCATTGTCATACATTTTGAACAGGTTAGATAAATTGACCAATAATATCATTATTAGACAGGTACTAATACCTTGTCTTTTCTCTTTATAGACCGGATACTGCAGGTAAGACTGCAGTATCTTGGGGGGAAAAAAAGTGACTTGACTTGGGACTTGACTTGCCTTAACTAAGGACTCGACTCGACTTGACTTGACATAACCTGTGACTTGACTTGACTTGACTTGCCCAAGAAAAAATGACTTGGGACTTGCTTGAGACTTGGACCAAATGACTTGGGACTTGCTTGAGACTTGGACCAAATGACTTGAGTCACATGTCTGGTATTTAAGGTGTTGTACTTCTAAAACTGTATTAGTGAGAAAATGTTTTAATTTCACATAGCAATTATTGTTTGCAATGAATACACACTTATTTTGCTGTAGTAGCACAAAATGCAAAAAGTTGCTAATTTTATTTCGCTCTCCCCTACTGTTGTGATTAACAATTTAACGATCTCAATTGCCCTGAGGTGATAAAACTCACCCATAAGAATGGTTTTAAATCACTCTTTTGCCCAGGTCAGGTATGTGTGTGTATGTTTGTCTGTTTGTGTGTGTGTGTGTGTGTGTGTGTGTGTGTGTGTATGTGTGGTCCAGCTTCCCACTGGAGAACTGAAAAAGGGCATGGTGGTACATCTGGGACCTTAGTGTGCTTGCTGCAGCAGGACAAGCATTTCTAGCAGCCAGAACTGATGCAATGAGAGCTGAAGGATGGATGGTCAGGGGTCACACTCCACTCCCATCTGAAGCACATGCACACCCACTCACGTAAGTGCCAGATACACACCATGGTTGGGTTGTAACGGTTGTATGTGTCCTTAATACAAAAAACAATAATTGTATTCTGTTACGTTACCTAAAAATATAATGTATTCTGATCACAGATAAGATTACAGGATTACTGCTGGCAATACTTTTAAAGTGAAAGTGAGAAATTCAGATTCCCTCCAATTTTCAATCACCACTTGGGTCTTTGATGTGACCGATCAGCTTCCTCATGCGTGGCAAGATGCCTAGTAGTGTTAAAGCACAAGAAAGCAGCCATGGGACACAACACAGTTGGCTCATGGTGTTTTAAAGATTAATTTTCTTTCAAAGAGGAAAGGGGCAGAAAGCACGTTGTGTAGTGCAGGCTGTGTGTCTGCTCTCTGCATCTAAGGACATCTACTACATTTAACCTGAAAAAGCACTTACAGGTAAATTTAGCTAGGCTAATAAGCACTGGCAAGGTGGTTGTTGGCTCCAGCTATTCCAATCCTGGTGTAGTATTACAACAAGTTAAAGTAGGCAAGCCTAGTTTAGCCGGACCGCGAATACAGCCATTTAAAAGTAGCTGAAAGTAATCAGAATACACGGCTGAGTTTGGGTAATCCCTTGGATTATGGTACTCATTACAATTTTGAGGTAAATCGTAACTCTAATGGAATACTTTTTTAAGTAATCTACCCAACCCTGATACACACATGTACAGATGTGTGTTTGCTTGCGCTTACACATGCATGCATGAGTGCACATGCACACCCACACATCACCCGTGAAATGTGGACATGGACTGTGCATTTTTATTCAAAACAATAGTCTGGTGCCAATGTGCTTTATCACATCTGACTGGCCAATAACAGATGCTGTCACAGAAACAAAGCCAAAAAAGCTATTGCAATTTTGGGCTGTAATATGGGTGAAATGCATTAATTTAGCCAGACCAGATGTGATCCGCAGGTGCACAGAGAGGCTTTTCACGGGTCTCTTCCTCCATGCACTATTGTTGGCTGATTCGAAGCACACCGACTTGGTTCAGTAGAGAACAGAACACAAAAAAAATCCAATCACCTTTATGATCGATGACTTTGTGATACCACAAGGTACAACAAGCTAAAAGTAGGAACCAAGTGCTGTGGTTTGTCATATTATATTTCTGATTAGTTCCTCTGGAGTCTTACAACCGGATTTTGAAAGAGAACTTATGGGCTATCAGTTTCAAACGTGAAACTGAACGTGACTGAATGTCTGGGATATGAACTCATAAGCGGCTCCTGTGAGATACACAGAGAGAAACATGGTGTGTAAAGCAGTGTTAGACTGCATCCCTGTGGGTAACCCATGGTCAAACACACACATGATGAATTTCAATATATTCAGCTGAGCATTAATTATGAATTACCTGCCTTGTTGGCTATGCATCAGTTCATAAGAAGCAAACTAAGACATGCTGTACAGTGAGTGCATCAAGCTGAGAAAAGAGCTTACAGCACATGTACAGGTATGTGTGTGTGTGTGTGTGTGTGTGTGTGTGTATGTGAGCATGCTTGTGGCTTTGTGCAGATGTGTGAGCATGCTTGTGGGTGCATGTGTGGGATGAGTACCATCAATTTCCCCATCTCCGCATCTTCTTGGACAAATAATAAGTCAAGGTGTGTGTCTGTGTGTGTGTGTGTGTCTGTGTGTCTGTGGGTGTGTGGGTGTGTGTGTGGATGGGTGGGTGGGGGGGTTGTTCTCATTATGTATCATTTCCCTCATGGTTTTGTCTCAAAATCCCCCTGTTTGATGCTTCATATATTGCATTTTGATTGATTAGGCTTACATTTTCGACACCAGTAATGTTATTCATAGGTTCCTACTCACACAGCTGCCACAGCCAAACGTACAACAAAAGTCCCCCAAGATTAAGGATATTTAGGATTATAACTGGCCACCCAAGCACCCACCCACACACACACGCACACACACACACACACACTGTATACATAAATTCACACCTATACAAACACATTGTCAGGCCAATATAGACAATTGTGACAGACAGCGTCACACCACAGGCATTCATAAATGTTCAGCAGGCCAGGCTAGTAGGTGGCATGACATTATTCCAACTCATTACTATCAACCTGAAATATTGTAACATGACAAGGGCCAGTTTGATGCTTGTTAATAATCTATTTTTACCAAGATCATACTGGTGTGGATCGGGGCCAGCGAATGCCCAGTGGCATGTCCATAACAATATGAATGAGGCTGAGTGTGGCTGCAGAGGGGAAAAGGTTTGTTACAGAGCAGCAGGGCCGTGGCACTGTGTGTCAGACTAAACTGATGTTTTGTTCCATTTGTAAATAAGAAAAATTGATTGAATGATGCAACAAATTCTACAAAGCTCCTACTTTTGCTACTTTTTCCATTGTTTATTAAAAAAACATCAAACTGTTGCACTTCTGCTGAAAAACGAAGTTAACTTGTTTCATTTGGACCGGACCGATTTTGCTTTCGACCACGCTGGTACAGTATAGAGTAGAAATTGGCTCAATGATGGACTCAATGTTCAGGTTATGAGCAAGCAAAGAAGACGATAACCATCACCCTAATGCCACCATTCATGACACCAATATTGGATCATTAATCAATCTAATTTCCTAGACTAATTTTGTCACTAAACTCAATACCAAGATCATGTCCATGGTGGAAATAATAAATCACAGCATCAGTGGGGTGATGGTTATATGCTGCTGGGCTAACTGGATCATTGAGTCGGTCATTGAGGCAATGTGTTCCACAATCTGGTTTTAAGAAATATTAGAGTCCTCAAAGTACCACAGCACCCGACACTTGGAATTCCCTTTCTGTGAAAACCGAGAGGTCACAGTCAGCTCATGAAGTGCTTATTAAGCATTACAGTGACATTTGTCTTGATCTACCAGGCCGCCCTTTGGAAAGGTCCATGAATGGAAGACAAGTGATGTGGATGACATATATCTTGGTCAAAAAAATGGCCGAAGCCAATATTTTCTTATCCAATATGTCTTTATATATACATATTTATTTGTTTTTGTATTGGAGGAAATTTATGGAGATGATGTCTGTTTTGTATCAGAAACCCCAATAAAAAGAGCCAGAGGAAAAACAAAACAAAACAAAAAAAATAGATGAATAAATCTGAAATCTGATAGTAAATGTAAGATTGAGGTCAATGTGCAGGAGTCATCAATCATTGCCATGCAAAATTTCTGTATATGTGTTCTTGTTGTTACTATCTACATTAGAGTCTACAGCAGTGTTACTACAATCTTCCCAGAAATACATAAAGTGTGGGTGAGTAGCTGAAACCTGGATAGGCAAATCAGTGTGAAATTAGGAGGTTAAAGTGAAGAAACAACAACGTTTGCCCTCAAAAACTGTAACTGTAACTGTAACTGGAGTGAAGAGAAATCCCCCACACTGGGGGGTTGTGTGTATGTCTTGCTCAGCAAAAAAACAGACATGGAGGAGGAGCAATTTGCTGATCTAGGAGATCTGCCTCATCTCCTCTGTGGCAGAAGTCATGGTAAACCATCAAAAACACACCATGGGATCTGACTAAGGATATTAACACTAGCCAGGACCCAACAGTATGTTTCCCCAAACCCCAAGGAATTTTTTTTGTCGTCGAAATCGTCTAACATTCTTTATCTGACAAATTCTACATCCCTTTCTCCTCCACACATCGTCTAAAAGGACAACGCACTAGCTTACAATGAGTGCTAGGAAAACAAATCAAATAAGTGCTAAGGAGAGATACAAAGGATTTTTTGGGAAATGGCGTTTTCTGGAAAAAGTATGATCTAAGTATGTAACTGAGCTGTAAATGACACATGACATTTACAGAAAAAAAAAATACAGAAAAAAAGGATCTGAAAGTTCTGAAAGCTAAATAACCATTGATCAACAATCAGTGATCTCAATATGAAGGAAGAATACAGAGGGAGTGGTTTGGCTTACCAATGGGCAGATCACACACACACACACACGCACGCACGCACACACACACACACACACACACACACAGACACAGACACACACATACACACTTTCAGATTATTCAAGGCCAATTCTGACAAAATTGACTTTTACGTTGCAAATAATATTTTCTTACAATTCCTTGTTTTGTCGCATTTCACACCTAAAACTCTGAATAAAAAGTGGAGAAGTTTAATATGGGTACTAGAGCATGTCTGTCCATGAAATTTCCAAACAAGCAAAACAAACAAAAGGAAGAGAGAAGGAGGACAGAGGCAGTCTGGTGGGCCTCACAGCTGAGGCAGAAGGATGAGAAGCTCTCCTTCCTCTGGAAAACTCTGGCTGAAACCCAGAGCCTCCTGAAAAACAACAGACAAGGAGAAAAAGAAGAGAGAGGTGGAGAGTCTGGAGGAGAAGGTGAAGAAGGCGGTGGAGTGGGGAACCACCACCTTCAGAGAGAAGAATGAGGAGATTGATCTTCTCCTCCAGAACATCAGGGTCCAGCAGGGATGGGCTGTGAAGGCCCTGGAGAAGCAGATGGAGAGAGAGGTGCAGGAGAAAGACAACCAGATCCTCACCCTCAATAAAACCATCGGGTCTCTCACTGCAGAAAATCAGAAGCTGTCCTCCACCATCGCTCCTCTGGAGGCCCAGGCCGTCTCTCAGCAGAGCAGGGAGAAGGAGAAGAAAGAGCTGGAGAAACAGGCGGAGCTGAGGGACATTACATCGCCCAGTGAGAACAACAACATGGTTAACTCTCTGGTGGCCACCCTCGACCGCCTGAGGCAGATGCTGAGAAAATGGACGGAGGAGAAAACAGCCTTGAGGCTCAAGTCGCCCACGAGCTCGAAGAGTGGAAGAAGAAGAGAGAGGAGCTGCAGAGCAGGATGAAGCTGACTGAAGAAACCGGCTTGGTGAAGCAGAAAGAGAAGGATGCTGAGCTGAAACTCCTTTGACTCATACTCCATACTCAAAGAGAAGGCAGAGATGACCGCCACCATCAGCGGTCTGCAGGCCTTCTCTGCAGCGCTGCTGAAAGATCGCAGCAATGAAAGAAAGGAGATGGAGAAGAAGGCCAGAGAGGCAGAGACAGAGGGATGACAGAGCCGAAAGAGAAAGGGAAAACCTTCAATACCCTTCTCCTCACTCTGGACAGACAGAAGGAGAAACAAGCCAGCAGGACCAAGGACCTGAAGGACAAAATCCTCCTGTAACAAAAGTCCTGCCAGGAGGTGAAGATTCTGCTGCAGCAGATCCAGGAGCAACAACAGACAGCAGCTGCTCAGGAGAGAAACGTCCTGGACCAAGAAACCTAGACTGTCCCAGCAGTGAGCAAGGTGAGTAGAGACGAGCACAGGTCTGTTTTTTCAAGTGGGTTTGTTGTCCCAACGACTAGTCGACCTCAAGAAAGGCCGATATTTAAATGAGGCTGTACTGTGGATGGGATTCAGACTACTAGAATACTGTCAATGGGATGTTTCTTGGCTACCTTACTAATGAAAAAAAAAATTCTTAGCTAAGAGTTTCTGGTAAGCAAAGACAATTTGCAGCAGTATTTTTACTAAACAAATTTTTCTTTCTTTCCGTTTCAGAAGTGCAAAGGACTGAGGCGACTTTTTGGCGGTTTTAGGAGGAAGAACAGCGCTGATGTTTAATTCTGCAGGAAATCCAATCTGGTGCTATCTCCCTCCGTACGGCTGCTTCAGCCTGCAATACATCTGAAAACCACAGGCTCCTCTACTCCAACCAACCGACCAACCAGCCAGGCAGACAGACAACCACTCAGCCATGTGGTTTGGCAATTCTATCGGCTTTAATAAAATAAAATAATTAATCAATCATTGTTAATTTTAGAAATTTCTTCGATTAGTAGTTAGTTTCAGAACATTTGTACAGATTCTAATGCTAAAATGAAGCCAAACTTTTCCACGTTCTATTCAGTGTTGCTGCCTGTTCTTCTACCCTGAATTATCTGGACTGTCCTCTTCTCTCCAGTTGAACCCTGTTACATTTAGGGGAGAGCAGGGCAATACTCATTGGTGTATTTCTTAGCAGTGCCTTAATACTGAGATACAATATTTTTCTAGCTAGATTAAGATCTTCTATAAAAAATGGCATTTTTACATTTTGAATAATTTACTTGAAGAAAATGTTATTACAACTTGTGTTTGTGCACAAAATTCCATTTCCTCTGAAGTATATATAACATGAAAAACATACTCTTGTATTGAAAACAACATATTTGACTTTGACTTTGACTTATTTGGTGTAAGTGGATTAATTTGTAATGAACTTTCAATCCTATTAATTTAGTTTGTAATTATTTTCTGTTGATACATAATATGATGGTAATAATGACAATTATGATGATTATGAATATTAATTCTATACAAACCAGTTTTCTCTAATAGCGTATCGCTGCACTCTGGGGGTTTCTCTTTTACTTTTCTCAAGTTGAAAGTCTCCATGGTTGGTATTTGTTGTGGTTTCATCACCGTGTAAAAATCTCCCATAGTTTGAATTTTCTGCCTTTGTACCGGGGTACAGTATCTGAAATGAATTTTGTGGCTCACCTGCTGAGGGCTGGTAAACGAAAAAAATTACCTGCCAGGAATAATGTTTACTGACTAAACCGTTTTTCTTGATCACTTAGATGCATTTCCCAAAACGCTAACCGCTTTCTCAAAATAGAGCCTCAGGTCGATAAAGCTCTTGATGACTTTATTTCCATTCAATAGACGTCTGTTTCTGATATCAGAAACATGTGTAGATGACGAGCAGAAACTCTTCTCAGTTGTGTTTTTATTTACACAATTAATTGAAAAGGCAAACAATCCCTGTTAGCGTTCAAAGGAAAATTATCAAAATCAAAACTAAACAGCTGTGATGGCGTTCACTGACACTGCTAAGCCTTTGGTCACGCACACACACACTTTAACAATTTATTTATGTCCACATAGAAGAAAACGTACAAGGACACAAATATTGAAGGTGCAGTAGAGTACATTCACAAAAATCATGGACCAGTGGCATAGGTCTTCACAATACAAAACATACTACTCGGTTCTTAGGTGTATAAGTAGCAGCGTCTCCGACATATATGGCGGCTGCCAATAATAGCAGAGACAGCACAGTACTTTGCAAGCCGTTTAGCCCCCTTTTTGGGCATCCCAAGTTGTTGAAGCCCTCTTACGACCAACCTGTGAGTGTGTCCTAGGCTGCCAAATATGAAAACAAGTAGTCTGCACCTATAACCTAGCTCTAAGATGGTATTTAGGAGTGGTTGGTATTTAATGACCTTGGTCATAAAGGCTTCCTCTAGGCTGGAGTCAAACGTGCAGGCTACCTCTAAAACACTTCTTTGGACTCTTTATTAACCACTACAACATCTGGTGTATTGGCAGACAGATGTGAAAAAGTGCCTGGGTTACTATTACAGAGATGGAATATCATTCTCGCTGAGGGTGGAAAATGGTTTGATATGTCCTTTGCTATAAGGTCCAGTATTCTGTCGTGACGTGCTATGTACATTCCTTTGTAAGCATAACAGCCATTCAAGATGTGTGACATTGTTTCAGTGACCTGCTCTGTGGTGTGACGCAAACAATGAGGAACCTGAGTAGTAGGAAACCAGATAGAAAGGTTGAGTCTGGTGGGAAGGACTTGTAGTCTGGCTTTTACTATGAATGTGACAATGTCCTCATTGAGCGCAGTGTTCTTAAGGAAAGAGTGAGAGACAGAATGATCAGCAAAGGGAAGACATGCAAGTTTCCCCTGAAGCTTTAGTCCAGTCCAGTGTTGTTGTTGTTGATGTTGGTGTAAATCCATAAGAGTTCACCTGGTACCTGTAGGTGTTAGCAGGTAACTGTGTCCACCGTATGTGGCTGTTGCCTTGACGGAGGTGAGGGGGTCAGTTATAATGTCCTCTGAGACCCTCACAGTCCTAGAGTCAGACCGCGCCCACTCCAGGGACACTCCAGTTCGGACACAGAGATCATTCAGATCCGGCCAATCTGACCAGACCCCAAAACCAGCAGAGTGGGTGTCAAGTATCCCACTGGGTTTCCTTCTGAATCCAAGGAAGTGGGGCTCTGACTCCCTGGCCAGTGGGACCTTGCGTCTCCTTAGGTCCAGGAACAGGGAGGATCGAGACAGCTCCCTAACATCCTTGTCATCATTATTCAGCATATTCAGAAGGTGGGAAATCCGCATGCTGGTATAAATCCATGCCACGTTTGGTACCCCCAGCCCTCCCTCCCGCTGGGGATGATGACAATATGATACACACACACACACACACACACACACACAGGACCTGCGGCTGAATAGGCAAATGCCTAGGTCCTCACGCATTCCTTCATTTTTTTTTCTACAGTAGAAAAAAAAAAGAGTAACGTTCTTATTGGATACATTACGTGCCAGTGATCGTAAAACCAATCAAAAGCAATGTGGAGCCCCGGAATTCCCCGGGTTCCATAGCAATTTCTCCGTAGGGAAAATTAACAGGATTTCACATAATCGTCTCTGTCACAGTCTACGTTTAATGCAGGATTTTCAAAGTCGGCCCGCTTTTACCTACGTATATTTATGTCTCTAATGGCACTGGGTCCGTCGATTTCTGTAACCGCGTTTTCTAGTGCAAGTAGTATTTTTGCTAGCAACAAGCTAAACACTTCAGTGCATATAATTTGCGTCACCCGCTGGTGGCGGTAGCGTAGGTCTCTCCCCGGCAGACCTTTTCCCTCTCTCTCAACTCTCTCTTTTGTCCACAGTTCTTCAACCAAGAAGACAATGTATCCGCAGGTTGGTCACTAAAACTCACCATATTTAGCCATACTTCTAATTCATAGCACACATAAGTTTCAGAGAGCATATTTGGTATTACAATGACAAAAAAGTGCCAGTATTGGTCAAGAGAAGTGACATCACCGTTCTTTTGTTAAGCCACTGTGGAGTGGGCCTCCACAGAAAATTTTGCCTAGGGCCTCCAGCGGTTTAGAGCCGGCCCGGGGCAGATGAGCTTGACCTTAATATAAAGGGTTTCTAGTGTCAGACATGTCAAAATACTGGGATCCTTGACCTTGACTATTATCAGAAAATTTCGCCCTTAGGTGCCTAATTAATAGCCTTTAAAACTGCTTTGTATGTAGGCTGGTTGTTACTTACCAGACAGAGGAATTTAGTATTCACACTGAAATACATTGAAGGCCAGGTCAACGATAAATGAATTGCTCTTTAGAACTGGGATCTGGTAATTGGCTTTTGAAGAGACTCTCCATTGAATAACAATACACCAGCATCAATTTTTTTCCCAAGGCCTAATTAATTCAAGAACGCATAATTAGTTTTAGGTCACAAATTTTCAGTGAGGTGTTTGATGGACACTGCAGAATGAAAACTCTGAGTTCAAATGTTGTTAACGGCTTCCTGGATATCTATTGATTCATTTACCAGTTAACATCTCACACCTGTTGTCCTGCTGAGTGTCTAAGTAAGATTTTTGTACAGATATGGTTCAATAGACTTAATGGCTTATTGTTAACTTTCAGAGAGAGAGAGAGAGAGAGAGAGAGAGAGAGAGAGAGAGAGGGGAGATAGGGAAAATTGAAAGAGAGAGATAAACTTACTTATTATGCCAATAAAGCTGATTGAAATTGAAAATTGAAAATGATAAAAAAAAAGAGAGGTATGGAGAGAAACAGAGACTAAGAAAGAGTGACAGGCAGAAAAAGAGAGGGGGGGCAGAGAGAGTTACTAGGAGAGAGAGAGAGGCACAGAAAGAGAGTTAGAGAGAGAGAGAGAGAGAGAGAGAGAGAAAGAGAGAGACATTCAGAGAGACATCCAGATAGAGAGAGAGAGAAATTGAGGGGCATTCAGAGATAGAGAAAGAGAGAGAGAGAGAGAGAGAGAGAGAGAGAGAGAAATTGAGGGGCATTCAGAGATAGAGAAAGAGAGAGAGAGAGAGAGAGAGAGAGAGAGAGAGACATTCAGAAAGACATCCAGATAGAGAGAGAGAGAAATTGAGGGGCATTCAGAGATAGAGAGAGAGAGAGAGAGAGAGAGAGAGAGAGAGAGAGAGATGACTACTTGCACCTCCTCCGTACTCTGTCAGTCGTGTACCACAGCCTCCTCCAGTGCCTCCCTCTCTCTCATGCTGTCCTCCGCATCCTCGCCTGTTTATCTCTCCGCTCCGCTCCGCTGTGGGGAACCAGACTCCTCCGTCATGTTCCTCACATGAAGTCCGCCACCAACTTGCACGACCAGCGGATGCCGAAAAAAAAGGAAAGGCAAATGCTCCACCGGGGAATAAGAGAAAAAGCCACGCACATTTGCATCTTTTATTGAGTGCCTTGGCTTGAACATATAGCACCAATATGGATCTGTCATTCATGGCTGCGCAGGTAAGATAGTCGCATTTTTTTTTTTGGTCCAATTTCTGCAAACATTACAGGCTTGTCTGAACTTTTGTTGTCGTCCATTGATTCCAAGGGCGTGGCATGTCAACAAGTTCCTGTGGCGTTTTAACCATTTTGCGATCGTCTGAATGTCTGCAGATTGTTTCATCAGGAGAAATAGCATCATATTTGTTGTCTTAGCCTACTCTAACGAAAATTATTCTAATTTTCCCATAACATTTCTAGAGGGGCTTAAAGTCTGTCTGTTGGACTGAATAGTGAGTTTACAGGTACCTTATTGTACTTTATGGTATATATATTATTTTTTTCTGTAATAATAATAATCTATTTCTATAATGCTTTATTTTAGTTTATAGGCTGGTTTTGGTATTTATGTAGAATCCTTACAAACTATATTTATGATTTATGATTGTGGGCACTTTCCTTTTGTCCGACTTGGACATAGGCTATTTATCGTCGGCCACTGTGAACTATAACCAACGCAGTTTGGGGAGGAGTTGTTGTTATGGTAAGGAGCAAAGAAATTGCTGAAATGGAAACTGCTGAAAGAAGATTTTGTGTCAGAGTAGTGAGCTGATATGATTAAAATATAAATAAAAGCAGGAAAATATGATCTCCCAACTGCATGTTTTGACCCAATGCGTTTTATTAGCATTAATTTGATTAATTCGACCAACACACTCACATCTTGTGCTATAGTAGCCAATCAATCAATGACAAGGATTTGCCATGGCCATATTAATAGGAAAAGTTTTGAATGTTACACTACATATTTTTTTATTTTTTGCTTTATAGAAAAGATGAAATGTGTCTGTTTTTATGGATATGGGAGCATGTCTTTTATTCTCATAAAGGCTGGTTTTCTTCAGTCCCCTCCTCCTCGCTGTAGTTGATGCTCTTCTCCACCCCTCAGTGTCTGGCTGCTTATGGTTTGTCTGGTGCCATCCACCTTCTGTGCCCCTGCCATTAGAGTATCCATGACAGTGTCCCTGCTGCAAAATATTGTTTTGCAAGCCAGACTAAGCCATGTTCTCCCAAACTTTTCCACATCAAGGACCCTTTAAATAGAAATGCATTCGACCACGGACCCCCATTTGATAACACTGTGCCCCAAGGAAACCCATCTGAGATTGTTGTTGTTGTTAGATATGACTTGGTACAGAATTATATAACCATCTTTACTGTAGGCAGGGAGATAACAATGGAGAGCAAACAGTCAGCATTATCCATTCTTTCACTGTACAAACTTTTAGTGAGTGAAATAATATCAAAATTAAACAATGCCTTATATTGGTGTGGACCCCCTGCAACCTTTATGGTCCCCGGAGCCCACAACTGCTTTCAGCTACCTTACACTGACAATAAAAGCTCTTTAAGGGCGCACTGTGTCATTGCATTTGTTTAAAAACTTTTGTTGTGTGGCAGCGTGCCGAGGCTCGACTTACGTTGTGAATGTGCGCACTGGGAGAGGCGAATTGAACGGTAACAGGCGATTATACAGTGCAGGAGGCAGAATACTCTCAGCCTGGGGGAGAGAGAGGGTTACTCACTCACATTCACACCTGGGAGCTGTCTAATACAACCACAGGCTTTTGGAGTTTGCCATTGAACCACTCAGCTGAGCAGTTGGGGGTTTGGTGCCTTGCTCAACGGCACGTTAGCAGTAACGAGGAGAGGAGAACAAATAGCACTGTTCACTTCCCTTAGCCTGATTTCTCCAGTTGGTACAAGGATTCAAACCTGCCTTAAAGATGAAAATGTAAACAACATGGATTTGTTTACATTCATAATTTCACTCATACAGACATAGAGTGTGCTGTTAGACCACACTGACTATGTTGAATACATTTATTACCTTCAAAGATGTTAGGAAAGTCTACATTTTTAATGTTTACAAGGCTACAATGTTTTTACAATGTTTACATCCGGATCTCAGTGCAGCAGCTTGGAGAGGAAGCTCCCGCCCCTTCGTTTGATTGACAGCCTAGGTTGCAGACGTTTCAGGTAGCTATACCAGCTGCTTCACCCATCGGCACATCATTTACTAGAATTTCCGGCTCAATGTAGGATTGTAACACAATTAACTAATTTACCAACAAACTAACTTACAAACAAAAGCTTCTCTAGTATTAATTAATTGAGTTTTATCCACTCAACATGAAGATCAGGTTTTCATTTCTTTGCTCTCCCAAGCTCAGTTGTGTCTCTTTCTTCTGCCGACATGGTTATTGCATTTTATTGCACTTTGCTCACTAGCACTACAAGTGGCCGAAAACTCCTTTGTTCATCTTTAAATTAGACTCTGTAACCTCTCGGCTCCTGTTGCCTCTAATCCTATTACTATTGCCTACTGCTCCATTAAAATTCCCTTTCACATTTTTCAGCATTCATGTGCCTTCTCATGAATGCAATTCTTTCAGAAAAGTAATGGCTAATTTTACTGAGATGAAATTCATTCCAGAGCTCCAGAGCCACTACATAATGGTGACTCTGAATGAAGTCAGGCAAATGTCCCTGGAGTTTTGAAGATTGGCTTCACAATGAGTGATTTTTTGCTCATCCATCTCAGTATAGCTCTGCTGCCTGCAAGTCATTGGACCTTCGCCATCACTTTGTCTCTAAAAGATGACGGATGCTGCCATAACTATTCTCTCCTAAAGAGACTAAAAGTTTTTGAAAAGTCAAACTTTAGAAGTGCTAGTTGCAATGACGAGCACCGATTTTCTTCCTGTGAAAGAGAATAAAGAATGGGGAGTGGGAAGAAGCTGTTTGTATTGATTGTTAATACTGTAAATATTGGGAAGGCAGAGAACACATGAAACACATTAGCAATATTAATCTTACAGAATTGGATTTCTTGGTTATTTCTGCAAAAACACATTCTGCCAGACAAGAAAATGCAGAAGTATGTTGTGTGGACCATTATGCAGAATGCCTTCAGAGTCAGTTCACATAATTCACATAGTTCACATAATTGGCCTTATTGTTTCACTGTCATTTGTCATTCTCTTCCTTTTGTTGAAATGGTTTTGTGCAATATTATAGGAACATGCTAAATAGCTCTCTGCAGAACAATGTGTGCTTTTGTGTTTGGTGAATGATTTGCATATGGCAGCGATGCCTCACTGGTTAGAAATGAAAAGGGCATACTTCATTAGGTTGAAAGTGGTGGCATCCTCAAGCATTACAAAACATGGATTAATAGGTGGCAATCACAATGGAGCTCTTGAATACTAAGTTGAGAGCAATGAGGCGATTTCTTCCCTCTCTAAACAAATAGACTCAATTGTGAAATGCTGTATCAAATAACATTTCCCCCTACCCAGAATCCTTAGCTCCTTAGGTATGCATACAGAAAAGCCTTTTGAGTATGTGAAGGTGTACAAATTTGCCTCACTCTTGGATTTCTTAAACGTTCTCGGACCATTACCGACACAGTTAATCACATCATGTACATGTTTCCACAACATGCAGGCTATGGCTATTCAAAATGATTAAAAAGGCTGAACCTGAGGCGTAAACATGAGCCAAGGTGTTCTCCAGTCACTCGCTGAGTGATGTAACTGATGCCTCAGATCGTCAGTCCATGTTGAGGTCGAGTGTGACGATGTTGGAGACAGAGCTCCAGAGCCATCCTGGGCGCTTTGCCAGTGTCAGACTTGCCTCAATTGACAGATCTGCCACACAGAGCAGCAAACCCCCACAGGCCCCGTCTGTCCAGACCATGGTGACCCATTGGGCTTGCCCTCTCCCTCATTTCTGCTGACAAACCAGTTGAGACATTGTCAAATTTACCCACTCACACACACAGACACACACACACTCACACCTCGTTGAAAAAAGCAGCATAGGCAACATTTGATACTCACAAATAAGAAAAAATCACAGGTGGGCATGTGTTAATACTCATATGAGCAGCACTATGTATGTATATTTTCTTTACTTCAAAACAATTTTATTACTTGAATGACTGGACAGTAGCATAAAGAATGAAGTGAGGCAGTGTCTGGTTGCTTCTGTATTCTCGCTTCAGATCCCTTTGTCTCTCCATCACAGGCTATCAGCGTTTCTCATTACTCATTCACTTATTAATTCTAGCTGTGGCTCGGAGCCATTCTACCTGACCGGAGTGTCCATCCTCTTCTCTCCCGTCTCGAGGACAGACAAGAGCAAAAGGAGGAGAGAGGGAGTGGCTGACTGTCTCCACACAAACAGAGCCACCTGTATTTACCCGCAGCACCATGTGCCCAGACGTGGATCAAACAGTACTGGCAAACACTCTGTGGTTTACTTTGGTGGCAGATGACTGGGAGTTTCCTCATAGGACGATACAATAAGTGCCAGAAAGTTAATACAAAGTTAGTTTAGTTGACTTTTCTGTGGCAGACAACTTATCTGAACCGAATTGTCCAAATTTGGTGAATTCCACACACAAAAAACTATCACTTATTTGCAAAAGCTACCCAAATTTTGTCATTATTAACCTTGACCTTAATCACTATTGGGTATTGCATGGTTCATTCATTCATTTTTATCCCTCCACCCGTCTGTGTGTCTAGCAGGTTGGCTGGTAGAACTGAGTGATAGATAAGTGACGTGACCCGAGAAAGACCTCTCTCATGGAAATAGGCGATGGATGGAGATGCAGCAAGGAGAGCTGTTTTGTGCCTCTGATACGATAGGAGATATGGAAATGGGAGTTGAATAATTCACAGATCAGATTATTTTCCCATTACACACCCTTTAAAAATGGCAGCAGCCACCAGGCCTATATGGAGACCATCTTTGTTCTCAATTCCATATAAATGCCATTATATAATCATGTTATCTTGCTGCACATTCTTCTCACCCAGACTGTGTGTCGTCCCCCAACCCCCCCCCACCCCACATTTTTTTTTCTTATATATCTTCTGGTCTCCTTAGAAGCTTATTTGAAGGGTGTAATAATGGCACCCCAGCCTTTTCATCTTTAAGAGTTCATTTCCCCTCTGGTCTTTTGTCTGCTTTCTCAGCGGTTGCTTTCTTATGGAGTCTGTAGTCTTGTGATAGTGGAACTTGCAGCAGCCCAGCATTTCAGTGCTTTTCTGACACTTTGTCACACCGACCCTGCAGTGTGTAAACAACGTTGTCAGATACCAAACAGAGTAAAACATATAAGCACTTTGATGCTTTTCTCAGTTGGGAAAATAACAATCACCTAAAAAAACATCAGAGGTTGCAGCAAGTAAACCAATGCTTTAAATAGACATGAATTAGTAAATCTATTTGTTAGTTCCGGTACCTATTTTTAACGTTTATTTTTAACCTATTTTTAATTTTGAGCTTTCCAATTAGTGCAAATTGCATATTTGAAGCCCCTTCATTTCAGTGATTTGCATCTTTTGTTTTTTTGCACATTTTATCCCTTCATGTCAGCATAACGCAAACAATCATTCCACAGCATGTACATAATTGTTTTTTTAGTTTGTGTGTGTGCATTCCTAATGTGAATGTATGATTTCACTATTTCATGAAACAGACACAACACACAGCCAGCAGTAAGACATTCATGAGCTCAGGAGGGGCGGAGAGGAGGAGATCCTGTTAACGAGTAAGATGTAGAGAAAGCCTTAAAGTGATAAAGACCTGACCCTGTTTGACACGTCACCATTAATAGAGGATTTTCACTGCGGGGGTTGAAGGAGAGGTCAGGCGCCTCACAGCAGGGCCACTTCAAGGTTTACTCTCGCTTGAAGGATGCACCTAAACTGGAACACACTGTCAGCGGGAACATTCAGAACAGACACAATGTACTGCATTTTGGTAAAGGGATTGCTTTGGATGAATGACTTTTATGTTATCGTCCTCATAGTCAAAACAAAGACTCATTAAAAAATAATGGTTCATGTTTTCTATCTGTTGTTGATTGTGGAGCGGCTCACAGCAGCAGTGCTGAATGAGCAGCCCCAGGTTCAGCCTTTTCCTGTCCGAGTGAGAAATCTTTATCCTCTCTATGGGAACAATCGACCAGCCATCAGGTGTGTATTTTTTAAAATTAGCCAGATCGCTCTCGAATCAGGTGTCAAACAGCCACGCATCCACTTACTGGTTTAAAGTCGAGATGAAATGAAAAATGAAAAAATATGCCGTGTGCTTACGTAAGCATGAACCAACCAATTTCAACCAATAATATCATGACATCCACCCATCAATCATTCTTCAACCTGGTGTGTGTGGACAGTCGTCTGTAGCTCCGTTTCTCTCTGTAGCTCTGTATCGCGCTAAACTCTAAGCCCCGCCCACTGTTTAGCGATCCAATCAAATGCGAAGGATTTCATTTAAATCCCTCTTGTAACTATACACCGCTCAAATATTCTGTTTCACTGGGAAATACGTCACAGTACAGAAGCTAAAGACGCTCTAACTTCCGTTTCAGTGGGACTTTAAGTTGGTGAGCGTTGCCATGACAAAACCCGGTGATTGATGCCAATAAAGTGTCTCAGCTGCCATATTGCGTTCCGTCATCTCCCGCTGTCTTCGTGCCATCTTATCTTACAACATGTTTGCGTTGCAGTCGCCAACATCTCCCAGCTATTTTACACCTGGAAATGAGTGATTGCGTATTGATTCAAGTCCTGGGGAGAATGAAAGGCAGACTTAATGGACTGTGACAGGGAAGTATGAAGTAATAACATCATTCCTGATAGGCTCCAAACCACCTAACAGCATGATGCATCCTATATTACTGTGCCTCTGATGTTCAGCAGGTATAAATTATGCATTCCGACATAAATAATCTATTCTCCACCCACCCTGAGAAAAGTTTGGTGCCGCTTCATCCCTTGCATCGATATTTCCCAGAGAAAAATAGAGTTATTTTTGTGTTGGGATTGAATTATGATTTGATGCTAAAAAAAAATGTAAAACTTTGATGCTGATGAATATTGCCTCAGACTGCTCATCATAAAAAAGCTCCACGCTGCCATTTTTGCCATTAAAGAACACATAAAATGCAAATATGAATTCAGCTCATGAACAGTTCCTCAGATGAAAAGGAAATATGGGTGCAAATTATGGGAGTTAAACAGTGGGTGGGTGCATCGCTTTGGTGAATGCTGGCGAAATGCTGAGCGGCAGCAGCTGATTACACAGTATTTGAGGAAGAAGCTGAATTGATGAATTATGATTGTAGTCAAACAGATTTCATTGCCATGCCTGCTGTAACTTATTGGGATCATTATGCCTTTTTGGAATCATTAGCATGCTAAAACCAAAGTATAAAAACTTTATACAGGCGAGTCTGTAGGTGTAGGTTTTGCCGGCAAAACACCTTGAGATTGCCAAGAGATGTCAATTAAAATGTTATCATCCATGTGTGAGGTTGAGCAATCGACCCTCCTGAGTACAAACAGAAAGACTGACGAATGATTTTGTGCCGTTTTTGAGCACAAATTTCTCACAGCCGTCATGTTTGTGATTTCTTTGGCTTGTATCGGCCTCTTAGACAGCACAGCGCGGTTTGTGCATTGCTTCACAATTTCAAAATAAATGAGTTTTCACTTCACATGATCTTTTAAAGACCCTCTAGAGCCTTGAAAAGATACCTCAATAAATATATTAATACCAACAGCATTTGAACATACTATCTATTGCACTCAGCCCTACTCTCTGTGTCCGACCTTGGCTTTGTTCAAAGAAAGCTACCCTGGAGCAGATGACAAGGAATAAAGGCAGGATTTTCTCTGTCTGTCCCTCTCACTCACCACTTGCTCATTTTGCGAAGGAACAGAGGTTACACATCGTTTCTACGCTCAAGAATAGCTGCTGCCGCTAGTCAGACCTAAAAAACACTCTTTGGCAGTGTTGAAGGTATGAGTGACTGCAATTAGTCTTAGCAGTCGAGTCACAACTCAATAGCAATTTGACGGCCGTATCAAAACAATGTGTCTTCATCCTGGATTATGTGACAAGTTTCCTCAATATGGGAGTCTGATAGCCCATTTGTGGCGAATCCATCTGGTAGTTCAGGCTTCAGATTGACTCGTTCCATTTTTTCCTGCTGATTTGTTCTTCAAAAGGTGAATCACTTCCCTTCTGTGCTAAACTCTGTCGTGTTGCTACTGCCGTCTGCAGCTAGCGCTTCTTGATCTTTTACACTGTAGGATTTATAGCAGCTATTTTAATCGTATTAGCCATGCCTCTATTAGTGCTATACAGTCCTTATTACATTTTATATAAGGCAAATCGTGACTGTGACCACTTTCCCATTTCTGGCACATGCAACTTTAATGCGCAGATAATAAATCAGACATTTACAGTCAGTGGTATTATGTATGGAAATCATTTTAGAATGCCTCCTGGAATGCAAGAGATTATTTTGGTGTAGATATTGTTGTGGGGAAGTGCATGATATTTCATTTTCCTTGAAATTATTTAATAAACATCTACAAGTATTTGTGACGCAATTCACAGCTAAGGCTTCGAGCTTATCTTTGCAGACATGCGCCTGAGCTAAATATCATAATGGTGTACTAAACTCCATTCACCACTGTCTCTTTCCAAAGCACAGTGTGCACCTCTGTCAGCAGCGCATATTCATCTCTCCCTCTCTCTCTCTCCCTCCCTCTCTCTCTCTCTCTCTCTCTCTCTCTGTCTGTCGTTATCTGTCTCTCTGTCTCGCTCTGTCTCATATATTTTGTTGCAGTGTTTCACTCTTCTACCCTTGAGATATTTACAGAGGAGCAGCAAACAGTACATTACCTTATGAGTTTTTCATCAGGATCTCAGGCATTTTGGAACAGTCCAACACATTGCTGACTTGTGGAAAGAGTGTTGAGCTTCTCTACATCGCAGCCTGTAGTGTTGCAACACAACACCCTGGCATGCAATATGTATGTTACATATTCATGGTGCTGCTTGAGCTTACAGCTACTCCGTAAGCATTATACAGCCTCCACAGGGTCGATGCTTTGAAAGATTATTTACCCATCCAGGCGTAAAAAAACAAACAAACACTTGTATCTGTTTTTTAAGCACTGGTAATGTTTACTGCTGTCATTACCATATAAAAGACCTCTTTATTCCTCTGTGAATTACTGCTGTCTGTGAATACCCTAAAATTGATTAATTTCACACCTGGGAGTCTTGTTTGCTTTGATGTAATGTTTCTATCTTACACACACACACACACACATGCACACGCACAGGCTTCAGTGTCCCACCGCCCACCTCGTTGCTCCCTGCACCACAGTAATATATATCCATCTCAGAGTCTTAAAATTGAGCAGTGACTCATGAACAGAATACCTAGAATAAAAAACACAAGACCTCAAGGTGCGGGTATTGTGTGTGTGTGTGTGTGTGTGTGTGTGTGTGTGTGTGTGTGTGTGTGTGTGTGTGTGTGTGTGTGTGTGTGTGTGTATTCTTCTGGATTAGGAATCCCCTTTTCTTTGCAAAGGAATGATTCATGTATCATTTGGCTTTGTGGACACAACACATATACATCTGCTCCTCTTAATTATCCACAAACAAACAAACACGCCTGGTTCTCCTTCCTTCATGCCTCATACAACATGCACTTACACTCACTCACACACACACACACACACACACACACACACACACACACACACACACACACACACACATCCACAATTGTATTCATTCAAGGTTGAGGACGGGGAACACTCCTGAACTGTTACTGTATCTGAAGCACTGGAAATAATGAGGCCAACGTAGCACACGCATGAGAAATTCATGGCCCCCTTCGGGAGAATACATAACCATTCATAAACGCCGATGCCAACCTGCAGCATTATAGCTACACCGCTATAGGCAGTGACACACTAATTTCATTTTACAGCAATTGTGTTGTTGTGCTGGTGGCAAATGAATGCACTCTAGAACCATTAGAGTGAACCCATCATGCCTGCAACCAACACTTGCCTTTTTTTTATCACCCAGTAGGAGCTGAGGAGTGTTTTCTCTGCCAGTGACTTACTGTATTCAAGACGTCATTGCATTTACTTGCTTGCAGTATAAGAAATATGTTACACTACGAAACAATCATTGATCCCTTTTTTCTCTATAGGGTAAAGTACAGTGAAACAGTATAGACTGAGGTTACATTTACAGACATAAAGAGAGGCATAGAAAGTGAGACAAATTTAAAGTAAGAGGGCCACCATTTTAGAAGAGGCTATTTTCCCCAGCTGTGACATTTAACAAATACCAGTCTTTCATTTTGATGAGTTTCAGAAGCTAAAGACATACAGCGTACCTCCTTGAGCTTTAACAGGGGGATAATTACTTGTCTGCCTCTATGAGATTGACAGTGTGACAGCACCAGGCAGGCTATTAGATGACAGAGGAAAATAATAAGGGAAGAAAAAGGTCACTTTTATGTGCCAAAATAGAGTTTAAAAACAAGAACAATACATCGATAAAAGCTCTCAGGAATTCAAATGCATTATGCTTAATTTATTCTTGACAGTAACGCATAACACATGCAAAATTATACCAATTTAAAGAGATGTTAGTTGAGCGAGTTCGCTGGTACCGGCATCTCTACAACCCATCTATTATTCCTGGGGAGAAATCGCTGAAATTCTGCAACCTTGATACAGTAAATCAAGCATTATTCTGCAGCTAATTAATTCAATAATTTATTTATTTAACTATATTCTACTCAGAGGCTTTTAATCACTTCTTGAAAAAGCTGCAAAACTATCTCTAATAAGTTTGTTTACTGTGCATTGAAACAGCAAGCACCTGATTATGTTTGCATACAGTATGTGTGCCTGTGTTCTTGTGTGCAGGTGTACTTATACACACATGTGCAAGCGAATGAGAGAGAGATTTCTTCCATCTGGCTATCTTTTCTGAATAACTCCTGCTACCTTTCGGTCCCAGCAGAGTTATCCCACAGTAAGATATCATGCTATGTGAGGCTCTGGAGGACAGAAATTAATGAGACAGCATACTGAGGAGAGAGCAGTAGAAAACAAGGCAACATGATGTAGACCCCCCTCTGGACCAAGCAGTAACAAATACGTCATCTTATTTTGACTTGAAGTCCCTTAGAAAATGCCAGAAAGCTGTGGAGAGATGCATCATTACCCCAGGTTTTGGCAAAATGCAATCAGTAGTGTCTGAGATATTGTGTGTGACAGATAAACGAACAAATGAACTAACAAATGGGCGAATAAACACAGATCCATCGTCCATTAGCTTGACTCTGTCAGCGATGACAACACTGTTACTGAGTAGAGCGTCTGTATGCATGATACTCTCTCTTGTAACAGTCACAGGCTTCAGCTCAGGCGCATAAAAGGTTGCGCCACTGAAATGCGTATTTGCCACTGGATTGCTTGTGTAGGATGTACGCAGTGCATTTTAGTGGCCTAATCATCTTTTTTTTTCTCCTATGCTAATGCGTGGTGTTATTACAATCTGTCAACATAGTCATTTGCACATTTATCATTGAACTCGGTCCATGTTCTCCAGTCCAGCTGTCTGCTTTGTGATGATTGAAAGTGATTCAGATGGAGATAGATAATTGATGGTGCTTCGTTCGCATTCACTTTTCTGGCATTTAGCCGATGCTGTTATACAGAGCAGCTTACAGTGAGTGTAGCAGTAGAGTCCTAGATCAGTATTATAACATGCAAGGGTCAACCGTAGTACCCTTATAATATTCCTGCGAGCATCGAATGATTATTTACAAGAAAAGTGAGGAAAAGAAATAAAATTAGAGCTAAGAGGGGGCAATTAGAGGGAGTAGATGATAGGGGTTATGATTCAGTGGGGAGAGGGTGATGTGAGGAAATGAGTTTTCAGCCTACAGAAGATGAGGAGTGACTCTGCTGCTCTGACTGGAGTGAGAAGGTCATTCCAGCTCTGGGGAGCCAGGAGGGGAAAAGATTCGAGACAGACAATGAGAGTGCAGAGTTTGGTCTGGTATACAGGGATGAACCATGACCTGGAGGTTTTGGGGGGTTGCAGATCCTGTCTCAGTTTGATTGAAGCAGCCAGTGGAGGGAGTGGTGTAGCAGAGGAGTGACATGGGGAGAATTTGGGGAGGTTGAAGCCAAGGAGGGCTACGGCGTTCTGGCTGCTGCTCTGTTTGATAATGATATTGTTGATAATATTTCCTGAGCATAATAATTCACTTTAAAGGATAACACTGGTGTAATTTTACTTTGTGTTCACACTAATACAGGCGAGTGGAAGCAAAACCTTCAACCAGAAGCTTTGCCAACTCTCAGTCAACAGAAATGCATATCAATGAGATGCTGAAAATAGTCTACAGAAGACATGGAAATATTAGCATTATAAAGCACAGGTGAATACATTCATCCTTTGCTCCTTTTTTGTAACAGTGCATTAATCCCCTCAAGCAGGCAGCATGTCTTTGTAAGCTGCTGATATGATGCTGTTTTGAGTATAATGGGAAAGACTGTGTCTATAGGAAAACTGTATAGACTACCAGTCAAAAGTTTGGACACACCTGATTGAATGTACTATGTTTTTCATTATCTTAAAGCCATTTTGATCTAAAGGCTTATGCTTAAATGCTTGAAAAATATAAATAGTGAAGTTGATGCCTATGTATGAATTTCTTTCCAAAGGCTTTGCCTTTCCATCAAAGCAAATGGTGGCTACTTAAAAGAATCTAAAATATAAGATAGTTTTGATTTGGTCACTGCATGATTCCATTTGTGTTATTTCATAGTTTTGATGTCTTTACTATTATTCAAAAATATGGAAAATAGTAAAAATAAAGAAAAATGTGGTGTGTCCAAACTTTTGACTGGTAGTGTTTGTCAAAGTGACCTATATCTATTAGTGTGGATGAATGGTGACAATAAACGAAGAACAAAAAAAGAGAGAGATTACGCTGATAGGCTTTAATACATGCTTTTCATTTCCTGAGTGGGTGAACATAGGAAAGATTTGCATGACATTACAATCTTTCATGACCATGAGCCTTACTAATGATGATTTACAAATGGCCATACTAGAGTGTATACACATGAGCAGGACAGAGTGGCACCATGAATCACAGAGCTACAGAGTGGCCCTGAGGAAAGGCTATTCATCAACGTCATCCCTTAGAGTGGCAGAGATGTTTCTTCATCATTTTATTACCGTCTGCTTCGCAGCTCACCAGAGATCATAGTGGACTGGTGTCTTTCTGCTTGCTCTGTATGTTTAGACCGGGTGTGTCTCCTAACCCCAGCAAGTCTTACTTGAGTGGAGATTCAATTAAGGGCTTCTGTCTCCACGCCTAGAATTTCTCTCTATTGCACAGTCAATGAGCAGGCATGGAGGGAGCTGTAGGGGCGGCTGATGTCAGCAATAGATACATTGAGTGCCTAGTGATTATTATTTTATTTTCTTGCACTTATCTTCTTAATACACACACAACTAGGGAAAAGCTCCCCAGATATGTAGCGATATATGTACATACAGTAAAGCAGCAGAGTTAGGTGGGGGATGGTTGCTCAGTGCTGATCATGTGACTGTCATAAGATGCATGTGGGTACAGCAATCTGATCTCCTGCCCTGCAACATCCAATCCAGGTACAATCCCAGGCTCTGGAGTGGGAAGCATGGCTCTATCATTTGCTCCCTGGGTTGTCAGGAAAAAAACATTGTGCTTCTGTAGCAGGAGGCACAGCAAAACCAAAGGGATTGGTTTCAGTTGTATGCTGATTATAGTTAATCAAAACAAAATAATGTATTCAAGTCATGTACTGGGAAAAAAAATCTATTTATTATTGTCTATTTAGTATTTTTATCTCATGTCCAATTTTAGATTTTTAATTTTCTTGAAACTTGAATAATTCTGCTAATGGGGTAAAATAATGCCTCTTGTTTCCAATGCATTTTCACTTTTCTAGAAAAAAGTGCAGTACCTTGAGGCAAGGCAGAAGACATTACATTTGATTCAAGAAATATATTGCATTCATTTGCAATGGGAAATTATCTCACCCTGTTGGAAGATTTTTTTTTTTCACTTGTTTTAAGAAAAATACAATTTTAAGACTCAAGAGTAGATTGAATTATTTATTAGGATGGATATTTTTGCAGGCTTGGTGATCAGCTGTGTTTCTTCTTTGCAGTCTGAACGCTCAGTAAATCTGGTTCTCACAGCCCAGTAGACCGATTTAGTTATTGAGCTACTGCTAAAAAAAAAAAACCTGATTAAGTCCATGTTTCTGGCGATGGTATGCTGCTGGCTACTGGACCATGTGGGATACCTCCAGGACCGGAGACATCTGCCTAGCAGGGGGATATGACTTTTGGTGTTTTTACAGTGAACATGAAAAAGGTGACATGTGATTCCTCTGGGTGCATTTTAATTGAAATTGCTCACAATGTAAAATACATGAGCAAGATCTACATAGAAACTTGCAAGTAGTGTGTCATATTGCAGCGAGAAATCACCTCAGTGGCTTTAGTATGATGTGTTTGTGGGTGTAAACTATACCTTAAAACACATGCTGCACATTTAATCCAGTTTATACATAATTAAAATATGTGCTGCTATGAATAATTGATGGTCCTTGGTTGTGGTGGAAAAGCATTTTTCTGTAACTTTTGAAAGCTACCTTATGATGAATACGCGAATAGTTAATCAGAGTTCAAACTGTACCCAAATAGAACTGTAATGTATTGTTGCACAGGGTTTCTGCAGTGTGACAGAGGAGTGTTTTCATGATTAATTGATCAGTTCAGTTCAGTTATAGATTCATATACAAATAAGGCCACCAAAGGGAATATGTTATATATCATATCCCTGACACAATGTTTATTTATATACCTGTATTAAGTTGGTATCCTATTGATAAATAGGACAAATGTTTGTGCCTTGACAAGTTGAACAACATTTTAGCAGCACAGTTAAAAAGCGCTGGCATTAGTCCAGCATGTTACCCCTGTTTCTCAAAAATGAACCAAAAAAAAGTTTAAAAAAAAGGGACATCTCTTAAAATAACAGTAATTTATGGCTAGTTAGCACTCCCTGGTTATGTAATCACAGCAAACACAATCACACAGTCACAGGGAGAAGATAATGATCATGATTAAACCCACTGGATTCAGTCTGATAACCCATCGTTACAATTCATGAGATTCCAAAAGGAAAACACTGCCAGAGGCGAAACTTTTCAAGACTCACTGGATACTTGATGTTTAAAACAAGAGTTATGATCCAGTGCAAACACACCGGAGTTCAAACTAGTTGCACATAAAAGTAAAGAATAGAAAGTGCTGAAGTTGAGTCTAGACTAGACTTAAGTTACAGTTTCATAAAGTAATTGATTCCCAAAGCGAAAATATGCTCCTGTCAATGATGATAAATAAACCACAAATAGAATTTAGACAGTATAATCTTAATGCCTGGTGGAGGTATTCACCATAATAATCATCTAGTTGAAAAAAATAGAATACTTTATGACTTCCAAGGTTGCTATTTAATACCAGCCAATGTGTTACACACCCTGGTGAACTGGGCTTCTTCTTAAATCCCTGTTTTGGGGAGCAGACGGGTCGCATTTTCTGGAAGATTAAAGATGAAATCCTGAGTCATCGTCGAAAATGAAAGTCCTAAAACCCTCCAATTCCCCTAATTCCTCATCCTCTGTCTGTCCGGTGTTTTAGACGCTGCTGACACTTTGTGGTGTTTATAGAGGTTTTAGTGATAAGGATGTTTCTTTGTTCCTGTGTTGACAGAGTCTGATGTGCAGCATTGGGAGTCACAGACCATAACGCTACACACTCAGACATACACTTACACATGTCAGGAGTCACACACTGGAACGAGAGCTTCCCAGATGTGTCAAATACACACACACACACACACACACACACACACACAGTCTCTATCTCTCTTCCCCTCACTCTACATGTACAGATTAATCACACCAACATAAATAAACAGATATACTCCTCTCTTTCTGATTCTGATCTGATTCGTGTGATCGTCTGGCACCGCATCTCACTTCTCATCTGGCAGGAATAAGAAATCACCTTTTGTTTGCCGTGGATTTAAATCTTTCATAGCGGATGACTTTAATTTGATCTCATATTTCTACTCATCACGCTACTGCTAATTAGCAGCGTATATGACTGAGTAGCAGTCCCAGATGTGAACATGAATTATTTCCGTACTTACGTCACGATTCAAAGAAATGTTTTGTAAAGCCTTTAGTCTTATTTTCCATATAGCTCCTACCATACTGATGCATAAAATTAACCTATATAACATCAGGTATGGGAAGAAATGTGAAGCTGATACACTTATCATTCATATTGTTAGAGAGAAAGAATAAACTTTTCCCTGCGCTGTAGAAATCCCATTGAGCTGACAGATTGACCAAGGTGTCTAGCTGGGATCACTTGGGCTACACTTGTTCTATTGAGTTATAAGATTTATTATAAAATGCTGCTGGGCTGCTGAGACGGGGAAAATCAATGAAAGCAGAGCTGTAAATCTGAGCAGCAGGAACCAGGCATGAGACTAGAGGTCTCACCACTTCTACCCGGGTGAACAAACCTCTGGATTTCTCCCTTCAGATTTACAACAAGACTATAGGTCAATATGCTGTGTATGGTAGAGGCCAAATCTATTGTTCTCATAAAGTGCCTGCGATTGTGTGGAAGTGCAGTGGCTACTCTTTTTTTTTCTGCTTGCCTGTACCTTCTCACAGCAGAGATTCAAAAAGCCCTCTGTGATTTGTTTCTATACTGTAATCCCGTCTTATTTATTTCCCTGTTCTGTGCCCTGAATTGCAAGTAGGCGATGGATAACATTCCCTGTCAGAAAAGTGACATCATTTGATATTCTCCCTATGGCAAATTTGAGGTTGAGGTTGATGCAACTTTGTACACTGATGAAGACTACGAGCTGAAAGGGCTGTACAATGTTTCTTGCCTAAAAATGAAAATAAATAAATTCACAAAGTTTTAATGTTAAAAACCAATGTGGTTTGGCTGTAGTATCGGGCTCTGTGTGTGTTCGTTATGTTTGTGCGTTCGTGTGTAACGCTTTTTACAATTCGCGCCCCCTAGGGAATGCACTGTTTAGGCTGTGCAGAGCCCCATAGCCCTGCATAAGGGAAATACAGTGTGCGCTCGTACACCAGACGTTACGGTGGAAGTCAAACAAGCATCAACCAACTCAAGACTAGTGCGCTGTACATCCACATACCAGGAAGTAGCTCGTAGTGGCTGAGTCAAGGCATGAATTAAATATTTTGTTCTGCAATTCTCTTAGGTGGAGTTTTTCACTCACTCCAGACATACATACCTCCACCCCGCCCCTCCATCCGAGCACGTAGAAAGAGCTAGTGCACTTGTTCAGTTCACTTTGGCTTAATTAGCTGAAAGGTTACAAAAGGCTTTTTTCCCCATTTTTTGTGCTCCTCATGCAGTAAAAGTTTACTCGTTATCCTAACAGGTGCAAAAGCCCCTTTGTTTGATTTCATGTTTAATCTACATACATGCTGATACACACCTGTGGCAAACAGGGAGGGAATTAAACATTGTTTGAGAGGCAGAGAGAGCCAGGTGGGCCCGTCGGGACAACGAGGCACATCTGTGTGCAATTAAAACCTTGCTACATCTCTGTGTGTTTCACTAGGCACTGCTAGATGAGACACTGGTCCCTGTGCTGAGCTGGCTGACAATTTAAAAGGCTTTTCTTGACTCGTGCCCGAAAGGGGAGGCATTGTTCTAACACCTGTGGGTGTGTATTTGAGTTTAGTTTTGTTCATATCTGTTGGTGCCAAATAAACCTGGACAGAGCCAGAAGCTTACCCTGCATGTCTTTCTATCAGTAGATTGCTCAGTGACTTCAACACCATGGGTCTTTTCTCAAAATACATTCTCGTGTCCTCCATGACACGTTTCATGTTGCATCTAATGGTCAAAGTATGATTCCAAAACAAAAGAATGCAATGACGGATACAGATCCTGGAAGTTTACTTACCAATCGAGGATGCATCAGATGGTGACTTGGCCGACGAGAACGAATGGGAAGCCCCAAGATTCACTGCAACAATGACCCGCCACGTCCAAGCACTATAGTCAGTAGTACAGAGACGGTTGTAAAATAAAACGAACAGCTGTGTCTCAATTGACTGTGTGAGCGATATCAAGCACACAGTCCAGCTCAAGCTGTAAGGATACTTCTCTGTGCTCGTTTGCTCCAGTACAGTTCGTTCTCTCCAGTACAACTTGGGAAGATTGTTCTCCACAAGTACCACAAGAACACAACTGCAATATCGACTTGGCATTCTTAGATTTTAGATTCACCTCATATTAGCTGTTGAGTGCAGGGAAGCAACTTGTTCAGTCTGACTTTCTCTTTACAGCCATACTTGAAGTGCTTTTGTGGTTAGGTATATGTTTTGGTTACCCCGCTATCCAACAGCATTTATTTTGGTTTTGTTTGTTTGTTCCAAACCCATTTCACCGAGCACTTACTTGTGGCAACATCCCACGGGAGGCAATTACAGTCCATTCTATTTCACAGTTACTGTAATCATCCGGGTAGGATAGCACAGTGTTGGGAACAGCTGGGACAAATAAATCAAAACTGTGAAAGCTGAGCAGGTGGCATTGTACAGTGGCAAGAACTTTGCTGCATTGTTTTTCCTCAACTACACCATCGATTGGGTTTCTGCTGTATAGTAGTGCATTGGTGTGGCCATTATTCAAAACCAAGAAGGCCTGGAATATTCTAATAGTTAAGGCTTGTGTGTTTAAGTTGTGTGTTCAAGAAGCCAAATTGCCTAATACACCCAATGAGATCGAGTACCAAGCTCTGTCTGGAAGTGCTTGTTGAGGCGATTTAGCCAGGAGTTTACTGTTGTACGGGAGAGGTAAGTGTGAAGTTCAGTCCATAATACGGTTTCCAGGAAACTTTGGTCAGTTGTGTAGCTTTATTACCGAAGCCACTCATCCATGAACGTCTACAAGCATTGGTTTCCTGGCGGTAATGTATGGGAGATGACCTTCATTGGCCGCTTAAGTGCTCAGATGCCTTGGGATGCCTCTTCCCTGGGTTTCTATTTCCCTCTATTCCATTAATGCTTAACCGCTCGCTGGGCTAACCTCATGTGCCCCAGCACATGGGAATTGTAGGCTTGGATGAATGGATAGGGAAGTAGTTCCAGGCAGTATTATGATACACTGAAATATAATTGAAACTGTATATATACTATATTATGCTATGTCTGTGAACAATGGCTATCAAATATTTAGATATAGGTCTACTTTTTGGAATATTGTTGCACATGCACTCAGTATCCACTTTATTAGTTACACTTTTCCCATTCATGCAAACAGTTCTCTCTTCTGGACAGTGAGTCACTTAAAAATATAAAACATGCAGGCAGGGTTGAGAGGTTCAGTTTTTGTTCGACTGAATGTTAGATTTGGCAAGACGCGTGATTTAAGTGACTTTGAATGTGGTATGACTATTGGTGCCAGACGCACCAGTTCCAACATCTCAGAAATAGCCGCCCTCCTGGGGTTTTCTACACTACAGTGTCGGGATGGTGTGATAAACAAAACGTCCGCAGCAGCAGTCCTAGGGGCAAAAACGCCTTGTTGATGTGAGAGGTCAGAGGAGAATGGTAAGACTGGTTCAACCTAGCAGGCGGACCACAAGTATACAAATAACAGCTCAGTACACCAGTGTTGGGCTGAAAGAAGAGAAAGCACGACTCGTCGAACCTTGAAGTGGATGGACTACAGCGGCAGAACATCATGCTAGGTTCCACTCCTGTCAGATAAGAGCAAGAAGGCTACAGTGGGCAAATGTTCACCAAAACTAGACTAACTGAAGAGTGGAAAAACATTGCCTGGTCTGACGAATCCTGATTTCTGTTGCAACATGCCGATGGCAGGGCGAGACTTTGGTGTAAACAGCATGAATCCATGGATCCATCCTGCCTGTGTCAACAGTACAGGCTAGTGGTGTTGGTGTAATAGTGTGGGGAAAGTTTTCTAGTTTTTAGGACTCTTAGTACCAACTGAGCATCATTTGAATGCCACAGTGTCCCGAAACATTGCTGCTGACCAGGGGCATCCCTTCATGGCCACAGTCTACTAATTTTCAAATGGATATTTCCAGCAGGATAATGCGTCATCTTAATATGGTTCCAAGAACATGACAGTGACTTTAGTCCCCAAATCTCAACCCATTAGAGCACTTTGGGGATGAGGTAGAACGCGATGTTTGCAATATGAATTTACTGCCAAAAGATCTGCAGGAACATGATGCTATTGAGTCAGTGTGGACCAAGATCCCTGTGGAACGTTTCCAGCACTTTGTTGAATCCATGCCTTGAAGAATTCAGGCTGTTCTGGAGGGAAAAAGGTGATATGATGATATGATATGGCAGTATATTATATTTTTGCATGGTTCGTTGTTTTGCAGGGTTACTCTACACAAAGTTGCTGTTAAATACAAGTATGACTTCAGTTTCAACATCTTGGGAATTAATTTTGATCAAGGTGATAACATTTAAATAGCATGGAGCTTTTTAGATGAGATCTTTGTTTATGTTCTAGCTTGTAAAGGTAATTGGCAGTCATTCCCATAAGAATGTTTATGAACAGTGATATGCTTTGATGTAGAAAAATAAATATTAAAATGGATGAAAGCTATAGTTCTGAGAGGAAGAATCAGCAATTATAATGAGTGAGTGGGGGGGCTGGGAGGCCCAGGTTGCTGGACTTCATGCATGCCTGTCCGCTCCCATTATGCTCATGTGAACAGCAGGCGCTCCACAGGATGTGTCATGTCATTATTCACCACCAGGGGTCAATGGATGGAGAGCAGCAGAATGCTTTTTAAATAGTGTTTTCCCCTGTGCGAGGGAAGACCTGACCAAGCGAGTATGTGTGTGTGTGATAATGTCTTTGTGCATTAGGCTGTGCATATATGGGAGAGGGTGAGAGAGAGCGAGAGAGAGAGAGGGAAGGTGAGTAAATGAGCAAGCAAGAGAGAATTTCTGTGTATGTGAGAGTGCTCAACATCCCTCCGAGGTATTTTTAGCATTGTTTTTCAACATCTTCGGCGGAGTCTGTTTTCCAATCTGAGCGTGGTAAGGGGCTCTCAAGCATTCCTCAGCCATATACCCTGCTACAGAGACACACACACACACACACACACACACACACACACACACACAGGAGCATTCAGTTGCTTCTGCTCTGATGACCAACCTTCACAGGGCTCTAATTGTCCTAAGCAATAAACCATTTTCACTTGCCAGATCTGAAATATTCATTCCATGTTAATCAAGCCCTAGTTCCTGAATACACACACATGCAGGCACGCACAACAGTGTGTGTGAGAGACGGAGTAGGACCGTTCCACGTGTGGGAAACCTTGTAACCATTTACTAAAGATGCCGTGATGCAGTAACCTCTCATTTCTGTTAATATAGCGCTTTAACTTGCTTAGTGCATGACCAACAGTAACAAATCTGCTGTAGTGTAATTCTCAGGAAGGCAGGATTATGTGCGAGGAGGTTTGGCTCTCTGCACTGGGGCTGTAAAGTACCAAGTTGAAGTAACTATTATGTTTTTAAGTAAGCCAATGCTGTCAAAATAATACAAAGTGACTGAACGCATTATCACACTCCGTCTTGAATGAAAAGCAATAGTTCAATTAGCTACAGCTGATGTGATTATTGACCTGATCTAAATAGAAAAACAAGAAATGAAATGACATGTCTTCTTTCTCTGATAAATCTGACATTCACAAGAGTATATCCATCTCTATCAGTCACCGCTCCCTCTCCTTCGCTCTCTCTCTCTCTCTCTCTCTCTCTCTCTCTCTCTCTCTCTCTCTCTCTCTATCTTCCTCAAATACAGGTTAACCCTTTCGGTTTCGCTGATATTGAAAAACATTTTAACCTCTCTCCTCTCGTTTCCTCCACCCATCCTAGATCCCCGTCATGACGGGGGCCTTCATGGACTCCTCGCCCAACGATGACTACAGCGGCGACCACTCGCTCTTCAACTCCTCGGCCAGCGTCCACGCCGCTGCCTCGGCCGCCTCGGTGCAGGGCCAGCAGGACGAGCCCCAGTCCATGTCCAGCGATGCCATCTGGCTCTGGATTGCCATCGTTGCTACCATTGGAAACATTGTGGTGGTGGGCGTCGTCTACGCCTTCACCTTCTGATGAACATATGCGTACAGAGGTCTAAAGAACACCTACACGCCCCCCTGCATCCTGCTTTTTCTGGATCTCTGGACCCTTGAGTGAGGCCACGCTATGTAGGCAGACACACACATATTCTCTCTCTCTTTCTCTCTCTTTCTGACTCTCTCTTTCTGACTCTCTCAGTGCGGACCCCTGAGGGTGTGGAAGGTGTGATACTAGACAAATACAGTGTACTATATTACTTTGTTTAAGAGAAAGACTCAAACTTGGGTACTTTTGTCAGCAACGATGGGTTTGGGATTCTACAACTGGAAGTTTGAAGAGGAGCATCTGTACAACATCTCTCTAGTTAAAACGCTGGAACAACAGACCTACAGTCTCAACCCAGAATCGAAGTGGGTTTTTTTTCAACTTAAGTTTGTTTCCATGTTTCCCCTCAGACAACACGCTCACTTGTAGTGCAGAACTGTGGAAGGAGATTAAATGGGGCTTAAGATCCGGGTTGATCTAGGCCATCTGAAACATCCCCCAGATAGTTGCTAGGCATTTCAGGATAGTGCTGCTTAATTATGCGGCTGAACAGAGATGGTGAATGTTAAAACATTTAAAAAGAACTGGGATTACTTCTGTGTCATCCGGCCCCGAGGCCCGGGAAGTGAGAGCTTGTCCAAGGACTAATTTGTATGGTTCTGATTATCAGTGTACATATTATGTGTCTAAACAATTTTACAGACAGGAAATGGACAACTGGAACTTTACTGAAACTCCTTTTGGAACACACTTAAAATCTCACAATCTTTTTTTTTTTTTTTCGTCTTCTACGCAAACTCAGTCTCATACAAACAATGTCTTTTTGTGCAGAACTAAGCCAGCTCATCAGAATGATCATACTGTCATATTGTCATGGTCTGTCCATTTATGTTTAGATATTGTGTTCAGATCAGAAGCACAGGTACCTGAAACAGAGAAGATGAAGGTTCCCAATATAATATATATGTTTTGGTAATGTGTACATTTCCCAGTTAATGAGAGTAGGAAACGCTACTCACAGTAGTGCAAGGCTCTCTCAGTCTCACACTGTCCAATGCTACAGTTCTGCACCTGAGGGTGTTTTGATGAATTTCATCAGATTAGGATATCGACCAAAAGGTATTCGCTGTAGTGGAGCCTTATTAACAGATTATTGGCTTCATGTGGTTATGTTATGGTAAATTCTTTAAAATCACAGCCTTATACGGTGGCACACAGTGGTAGCGCTGTCGCCTCACAGCAAGAAGGTCCTGGGTTCGATTCCCGCCTGGATCGCTGTTGGCACTGGGGGCATGTTCCCCCATGTGTGTGGAGTTTGCATGTTCTCCCTGTGCTCACCTGGGGTTTCCTCCATATAACACAGATAAGAACCCCCCACTAAACACATGCAAGAAGATCGTCGCCTGACCAGCGATGGTCAAAAAAAGAAGTTGGTCCCTGGGCGCTGGGCTGCAAGCTGCCCACTGCTCCTGGCCTGCCCGTGGAGGAGGAGGAACCAGGATGGGATAAATGCGGAGGACATATTTCACGGCGCCATTGGAAAGAAGCGTGTGTGTGTGTGCAAGCCACCGTGCATGCATTGTGAAAAATGGTTGCTTGTGACAAAGACAGGTTTGTCCATCCGGATTCCTTTAAATAGAGAGACAAGCACGGATGGAAATGAGTTGTGTAGGCTAGTTCATCCACTATTGGACTAAACTATAAAATCAATCAGGCATCAATTTCCTGGCCAAACTACATCTATGTTGAACACATTAACACCGCAATGTTTTATCTGCCTACCAAAAGTAAAGAGGCACACGTGCCAATGTGCACTAGATTGGTGAAAAAAATTGGCCTCAGATGCTCCATCCTTACTCTGTGATGCAGGTCAACCAGGAGGGCATGCATGAAAACCAAGCCAGAAGCCAATCCAAAGAGGTAATTTGGCCACGTGGTACATTGTACCTAAAACTGTAGTGAAATGTGACTATAGGAAAATTAACCGGACACACTTACCTTCATTCCGAAATGTTTCACATTTTGGAAATAAACTGTTTCCTTTACCAGTATCAATGACTACATAATCTAAGATGCAACAAGATGCAGCTGTGTGATGAAGCAAATGGTTTAACTAATAACCTAAATAATAATCTATATTGAGTGTTACTTTTAACATCAGCAATCCTTTTTAAAGTATGGCTATCACATTCATAAACGGCTGATAGCTCATTATATGTTCCGTATATCAAGCTGCCTCTTTAAATTTGTAGGTGTTCAGTGAATTAGCTTTGTGTTACTGTGGAATCTGAAGGCAGTCGTTTCCATGGTGATTAATCCTCCCCCTAATTGAGAACATTAATGTTGCTCTATTTGAGACACAAGCAAGGACCTGGAGCCAGAGGTGTCATTTATGCCTTTTCTAAGCATTCAATGAATAAACACACACAGAAACAGACACACAGACAGACACACACACACACACACACACACCACGCATTTAAACAAACATTATAGCTGGTAGCCTTTCAGCTTTCAGAGTTCTCTCATTGATATAGCATTCCTGGTTCCCTTGCACATCATCATCTCCCTTTCTAAGAGAGTGGGCTACAACAAGAGAATAAACAGATAAAGACATTGATATATATATATTTTTTTTAACCAAATGTGAGTTAAGTCAACAAGTTGTGATGCACATCAACCAAATCAAAATCAAAGTAATGACAAATGTTTTGCCATCAGCAGTATTATTTTGTAAACATCAACTGGTCTTTCTTTATGTGATACCAAGTGAGAAAAGAAGATCAATATTTCATTCTGACAACATTGTATGACTTGATTCATATGTTTCGACACAGGTGATGAGAGAGAGAGATAGAGAGAAAGAGAGAGAGCTGTTTGTACTTTCAGTAAGGGGGATCCATACCAATATGCTGAAGGTTTAAAGATACAAATATGTCTTGGTATATACCTATACACCATACATGTTCATACTGTATGTTCATATATTACAAACTAGGCTTCTACAGTATTTGCGTACTGTACCCACCTCTGTACCCATGTAAGGAGAAATTCAGATACGTGGTAATCTAATCTCTGTTATTACGAGTGTACTTCTATAATGTTCAGAGAAGGACTTTTCAAGCCTGTAATTTTTACTAAGTGGTTGATGTGGAAGTATTTAGACATGTTGTAAACCACAAACACAATGCTCCTTTTGTAAAAAAAAAAATATGTATATGTTACTATTAAAGTTTCAGTATTAACGCATATTGTTTTCCTCTGTTGGCAAATGAAAAGATGCACTCATCTCCATAGAAACAGTTAATCATAACCCGAAATCGTCAGATGAGGGAAGAACAAAAGACTGGGAACCTTGGTAACCAAATGGAAAACTTAGGTCCAATGTTTGATTTGCACAGACCGGTTGATCATGCGAGAAGGGTTTTTTTTTTTTTAGCTCCGTGTTTTCTCTGCCTGAACCACGCTCCTGGCCTTGATCCTGCTGAAGCCAACCAACTGGCAGACATCACCAGTCGCTTCTGAGCCATCAGGTGAGATTGATGCTAAGCTTGGATGGCACCATCAGTCATCTTGACGCAGGCACAGGTTGTTTACACACCACCTGGATTCACTCCTCTATGGACCCCTCCACCCCTCCGTGTCTCACTCTCTCTGTCTGTCTGTCTGTCTGTCTCACTCTCTTTTACTGGTTTTACTGACGGATTGCACAAAGTTTCAGCAATGTAAAAACAATGTAAGAATGGTAGTTTAAAGGAGGAAAGTGATGCTGCTGTCTGTTCTTTTAAATGCAGTAAATATATTTGTCCCAACTGAGTTTGAAATTCACCAGTAGTCCAAGGTACTTTTACTCAATGACTGTCTCAGTGGGCTCACTGTTTACTATGGGAATGAGGCTTGCAACTTTCCTTTCCAGCATCATAGGTAGTGACTTTATAACCGTAAAGATTATATAGGACAGTTTGTAGCTAAGAAACTCCTGTTGCAAATCCCTTTCACTATGGGTTAAAATTGAGCACTGATATTGAGATCATTAAGAGATGACATCCACGATCTCTTCCTCAATCTTTACCTCGTTTTTATTTCTTCCATCGCTGAAATAGGCAGCCTGCTTTAGAAATATGTGAATCGGCTTGCCCCACTTTCACCAAGGGGCTTTCAGATCCCCCCGCTCCATCAGAGGAGATACAGATGGAAGTGAAGTCGGCTGCAGATGATCTTTGAACAACCTTCCCATTGCTTCCGCTGCTTGCTGTGCTCTTGTTCTGTATCCGCTCAGCAAGTCAATTGTGAAAAAAAGCCCCAGAGGCCTAGCTACAGCCAGCGACTCCCAGAGGGAAGAGAGCCTCAAAAGCTCCCTCAAAAGGAGCAAGATGAAATGGATAACCATTGACCTTGCCTGGGCTGATCTGTGCTAATGCATGGTAATTGTTGGACTTTTAGGTGATGGTTTGAAGGAAACCCACAGTGGCTTTGACTCCATTTATATGGTCTGTGCATGGTGAGGCTGGCTTTGCCTGTGAATAATAGATAATGTGGTTAATTTAAACCCAGGATGAGATTAATCAGTCTGAGAGGAGAGGAGAGGAGAGGAGAGGAGAGGAGAGAGGGGATGAGAAGAGAGGAGAGGAGAGGAGGGGGGGAGATGAGAGGAGAGGAGAGCAGAGGAGGGAAGATGGGAGAAGAGGACAGGCATGGCACAAGGCAAAAGAATAGAGGAGAGGAGAGAGTGTGGACAGGGAGGAGGGAGGGAGAGGAGAGGTTGCTACTCCTGGATTGCCCCTGAGCCTCGCAGGATGTAACACTTCAGCCCTATTCCTGTCCAGTCGCGAGTGACAGCTCGGTGATGAGGTGCTGGGTATGCTAATATATGCCAAGCTCCTCGGACACATCTTGTCAAACTGTCATTTCAGAGACACATGGGAACGTACAGCGGGGTGTCTATACTTATCCCGAGTGGCGCAACGTAGGCTATGCATTATCATCTATATGATGCGTTACATAAATATGCCCATAACAACACAATCGTTATTTGTGAGAAGCAGCGGCAAGAGGAGAGCTAGGAGAAGCCAAAAAATGTAAAGATATCCATTAGTGTGTGCAAGTGTTCGAGGTAGTGCTTACAGTATGTGGGCGTGTGAGGAAGCGAGTAACAGTGCAGCTCCACAGTAATCATTAGGAGCCTTTACTCACAATTGTCATCTCTGGATTCCAGCTTCTGTCCTCCCACTCCGGCCCACTCCTCTCTGTCAACAAAGACAGACTCATGCAGACTTGAAAAATTCAGTCTCTGCACACAGTTATCCCCATAACACTCCACTATACACACTGCATGTCGTGCTGTATCGTCTTATATATTTTGACTTGGTGTCGTAGTTTCCAGCTCTTATTTTACAGTTGTGGCTGTCAGTCATCTTACCCAATATGTGACAGGAGGATTGGCACTAAATCGTCTCTGTCTCCAGTAGATAGCTCTCTCTGGTGCACATGCTAACGCTTCAGCAAACAGTAATCAACTAGCATTATGAAAAAAATGAGACCTTGTAGCAGCTCTAAGTGTAGATGGTTAGTTAATTTTAATGGCACATGTCTAAACCTGCCAGGCTTGTTTATGGAACTGTTAAAATAGACATAATAAATTCAACAAAGCACTTTCAGTGGCAGAAAATCTCTCTTCCCAGGAGACTTTGAGCCAAACTTGTTTTGTTTACACAGGAAGTGAGCGAAGTTAGCCAGACAGCAAAAGTTTTTTGCTGATTCATACTGGACTAATGATTAAGATTGAGATTTTGTTTTCAGAAGTTATGAATCTACAGGCCATACAATAAAAAACAAAAACAATTTCTAAAACATTTATCTTCATACTTTGGACAATGCTTATTACTTAACATACTGTATGCTAAAGCATTAGCATGCGCACCAGACAGATCTGCCAGAGACACAGAGAGAGAGATTTTGGTACCAATCCTCTTGTCACATATTGGGTAAGGTGACCAATGGGACAAACTCGCAAAAAGTCGGTGTCGTCCTTAAGGCCCTAAACTAATTTTAGAGTTTTCTTTATATATTATTTTTATGGCTTTTCGGTTTTATTAGTGAGTACAGTTGAGAGAGTCAGGAAAGGGGGATAACATGCGATAAAGCTCCTGGGCCGGATTCAAACACAGGACGTACAGTTGCATGGTATGCGCCTTACCCAACTGAGCCACCAGGACATCCCAGTTTAGAGCTTTCTGACTCTTGTCTCTTGGTGCCTGACAGACAGTACACACCCCTGTATCATCAGCTAGTATTTTTCAAAGCCATTACAGCGATATTACAAGCAATCAGTGGGAATCAGGGCATTGAGCTGATAGCTCTGTGGCTGAAGTTAAGAGATTTAATGGCTGCTCCCTGTTGAATGAGCTCAGGGCAGGAGATGGAGATTGACTGATATACATTAGTTTGCTGCAGATTAATGCCCAGAGTCTGAGTCTTCCTGGGGTTCGGGTTGTTATTTGAGTCAATTATGGGCCTTTTATCATAAGTGTCTCCCACTCAAGATCAGTGTCAACAAAGGAGAAAGAGCATCTGCTTGTCACCTCAACAGCCTACTAATACGGTGCAGTGTCAGGAGGATAAGAAAGTGATGCTACATCTTTCAGCTCTCCACTGCAGGACAATATGGGGATAAACACGTTGCTGAATTCTTTCATTGATTAAAAGAGGCAGTGATATGACACAAGGTATCAGAGCACAGCACGGATTGTGCTGCGTTTGCATCATCTATAATCGACTCTGACATTGGAATGATAAATGTTATTGAAGATAACTGCTTGACTGCACTGGCAGGATAGAGTCTTATTCTCTGGTCCAATGGCTACAGGATTACCTGACAACTGTCATCACAGCAGCAGACAGACTTCAGAAACTGGAGAGGAGAATGGCATCATGTCATTGCTTCTTGATATCATGTAAGAGGGAAGAAGGGGTTGGTGAGAAAAGGATTTTAGTTGGGCTGCTACCATGGCAACAGCGAGCTGTAATGGATTTGGACAGCACCTTTGGCTTGTGGCAGCCATTTCTGAACCGCAATATAGTTTGTTTGTTTGTTTGTTTGCTTGTTTCTTTCTTTCTCTTTCTTTCTTTCTTTTTTCTTGTCACTCTTGCCGTCTCTGTCTCTCTCTCACACACACACACACACACACACACACACACACACATGCACATGCATGAACACACACACACACACGTACACACACACACACACACACACACACTCTAATGGTGCTGCTCATTACCAGTGCAGATCCTTGTCAAATCCGACTAATGTTCTCTGATGAGGTGCACACAGAGCAGCACCTAGAGCTCTGGCTAATCAGGACGATTAAACAAGATGATAAGCCCTGTAAGCAGAATAATTTGTGATCAGATAGTATTAACAATCTTGCAGAATTTGACACAGAGTAGTTAACTGATGATGTGTGTCTTCAATAAGATTCAATTTGGCAATTTTCCCTCCAAGTAGGAGTCATAATTGAAAGCTTTCCTCATGATGAATTCGTCTAGTTGTGATTTGTTAAGACACAAGACGCAAGCGAAAATCTAAAAGAAGTCACATCTAATCAATTTCTAGATCAAACTCTCCTTTTCTACCCCCCAATCGCATGGGATGGTAAATAGTGTGCCAAGTGTGACAGGGAACAGGGAGTCTTTAATGTGATCCAGAGGGCTCGGCCGCCCCCTGACGCTGCAGCAGCCTCACTGAAAACGCTTCATTACTATTAGTCCGTGATAGGAGCTCAACATCACCCGTCATCCAAAAGGCAGAAGCCATATTCTTTTGATTTAGTATCCCTGTTGAGTGGATGGCTGAGTCTCTCTCTCTCTCTCTCTCTCTCTCTCTCTCCCTCTCTCTCTCCTTGCTCTGAGGCAGGCCAGATATGGTATCTGTCTCTACCTGTCATCTCAGATGGGAAACATCCTTAGAGGGAGAGGGGAATTTATGAGGATGCTGCCCTTTGAACGAAGATGGATGCAGCCCTGTCCACCTGAGCCCTGCGCCATGTCTCTGAAGTATAAAGCCTTTTTTTTTTTTTATTTGACCTTTATTTAATCAAGCAAGTTGACAGAGAACACATTCCTATTTATAATACAGCATTGGCCTGGGAGGGAGCATGGTTACAATTATACACACAAAACACATCTGGGTCCAGTCTAATAGTGTTGGCCAAAGATCGGCTCTATTGGAACAGTTGAGGGTTAAGTGCCTTGCTCAAGAGCACCTTCCAGTCACAGGCAAACTTCTCTAATCATTAGGCTACTGGAGATCACAAAATAGATAATTCTATTTATAAGTGACGTTAATAATAATTTATAGCAGATGTAAGATTTCACGTCATCCCTGCAAGTACCAAAAAAAAAAGTACCAGAGAAGTGGAGGAGTGCTGGGAATAAGTCGCTGATCCCACAACGGACCCCTGCCAAGGCTCTGCCGCTAGATACAAAGGATGTGATTGGGTATCAGCATGCAGAACATGCAGCCTGTCACCATGGAGACTGACATGTATCACTCCGTTTGCATTGGCAGACACAGGCAGGCTGAGTTGAGTCTCAGTTACAGGGCTGCTGGCCAAAATTAAAGTGGAAACCACTTCTGGGGCAAAGCAGGATTCATCGACTGGGGAGAGAGAGCGAAGGAGAGAGACTGACAGACAGATGCACAGACAGAACGATAGAACAAGACAGAATGATAGAGAAGAGGGAAAATGCAAGAACATGGAGGGGAGAAGGAGGAGAGGTAGAGGCGTCAGGATTAACAGTGGAAGCCTCTGTCCGTTTCTCTGTGTTGTGATGAATGTCTTTGACAGGTGCTCTCTCTCAGAGAAGAGCAGAGAGATTGATCGTCGCTGAGTTCAGTCATCTCTAACTCACTGTGAAACACAAGTTTTCTGTTTGTGGCAATTTCCCCATCTACCACTTTTGATTTATGACACTGTAAATTCATTTCTTTGCAACATAAAGGCAAACCATATGCTGTATTGTGTGTGTGTAATCAAATTTTAGACTGGTCCAGTGGGATTTTTTTTTTGTTTTTTTGTATTTGGTCACCTATTTTACTTCACCTCACAGGCTGATCATATCAGATCTGTGCACTTAGATGTTAACCTTAAGTTCAGCCAGAGAAAATCATATTTCAGTAGCCTGCAGATAAATCTCATCTCTGCTCACTGCGGACACAATGTGTGTGTTTTTGCATGTGTACATGCATGTGTGTGTGTGCCACTGTGTGTTTGTGTGTTTGCCCATGTGACTATGTATGTGTGTTAGACTATCCTGTTTCTTCTAAAAAGGAGAGTGGACAGTCAGCCACCTTTAGTATCACATATCACGTCTTTCTTTCTTTCTTTCTTTCTTTCTACTATATGCTTTGTCCAGTAGAGGGCTCTATATGTCATGTTATTCAGATGCTCATATTCTAAATTAAAAAAATAGATGCATTATATTGCTGTAATATAGATTTGACATTCAACTACATAGTAGACCAACAGTCTATAGGTTTTATTTGCAAAGACATTGTAAAAGCATTATGTTTTTATGCTCACAGACTTACTGAATATGACGTTTGAGCCCTCTCCATGACATTTCAACAGTATTTTCTATTTAACAGCATGGCAAATTTAAAGTTGGTAAGTAATAAGATGTATTTCTATAGCATTTGCATTATTGTTAGTAGTATTTACATTGTTACACAGATATGAAAGCAACTTACATTGAAATGAAGGAAGAGTGAAAGTATCACCAAAATACGCCTTCACATCAATTTTTCATGATGTTAGGTTGTCTAAAAGGTATTTTTTCCAAGAAAGACAAGACAGCCGCATAAAATCCTTTAGTGGTATAGCAATCCACACTCTTAGTTTCACCATGTTGTCATGAGCCATTCACCAAAACAAGCAGTCATCTCTCTTGTCCCTCGCAGGCCAACACTTGTCATGTAGTCTGTCAGTCTGTATCAGAATAAAAAAAAAGACAGAGGGTTCAACTGTCTAGAGCGAGCCATAGCTGTCATCTATTTATCTTATGTTGCCTCTTAGTCTCCTGTAGCTCTGCTTGCTTTCTCAGACTTTTCTTTTAGTCTTTAATGAGGTGAAAAAACAAAATAATAAAAATTATCAGAGGCAAATGTACAAATTTTATACCGTTTAGTAGCTAAAATTACATTTTTATAGTGGAGAGCACACATTTATCCATACTAAACAGTTTTAACTTCTGTCATCTTGTACTTTGTGGACAGAATGTGAGGATAAATGACTTGTTAAAGGGATAGGTCAGCTTTATAATTATTTTTCCAACTTACCCAGAGTCAGACGAACTCATGGAAGCCTTTTTTATGTCTCTGCGTGCAGTGTGAAGGAATGGGAATGGTTAGATTAATTCAATTGCTGGAAGTCTAGGGGATCAAGTAACAGCTCCTCTCAAAAGCAGCTGCTCAGTATATTCCAGCTCAAATAAACACAGCTCTGAAACATACTGGTCTTCCTCCAAATCTGCCATGATTAGACTATGCTTATTTTCAGTGGACAGCTGCATTACTCTTTATATAGCTCCTGAAAGTTTTGAGTTTACAAGACTGCACTCTTACCAGAAGAGAGTGGAGGCAGAACCTAGTGGTATGTTCAAGACAACTGGGAACTGGGAAACCACATGGAATTTCCTACTTCCCATCTCAGAGCGTTCAAGTGGTTGAGGTGGGAACCACGGAAGTATTATATTGCTGGGAACCTGAGCTCAGAGAAGAGTCCCAAGTTTTTTACTAGAAATTATGACTTTGAGGGCTGTGCAAAGTGATCTTTCCTATTTGGAAGTAGGACGTTTCCCAGTTCCCAGTATCATACGTATCATTTCACACGTATCATAAAAGAAGTCCGGCCAGGAATGAGAAAGTTGATATGAACTCAACTCAACTCAACTTTATTTATATAGCACTTTACACACAACACAGTTGATCCAAAGTGCTTTACAACACACACAGAGCAAAAATAAAAACAAAAGAACAAACACAATAATAGAGGAGAAAAATCAGAGTGATGAAAAATAATAATAATAATAATAATAATAGTAAAGGCATGAAGTTGATATAATCTAATTTCTTGACGTGATCCTCTAGACTTCCAGCAATTGACATAAAAGAGGCATCCACAATTTTGTCAAATTCCCCAAAAATACAAACTATCCCTTTAAGATGGATTTTTTTGTTGCAGTGTAAAGTTGCCTTAATTTGGTTTGATGCAAAAGCACAGTTGAGAATATTCAAGATTCTAATATTGCTTAAGAGCATCATCTTCACAAAGGTAGATGTTGCTGAACTGGACCCTCACTTGAGGAGAAATTTATGCTTAAGTCTGAGTAGCGCTTAATTTTGAGTCACAACCATGACTATCTGGTACATTATGTTCCAATTTGCAAGCAGCTGTGGATCAAGTAACACTTCCCAAGCAAACAGTTTCTCCTACACAGTTTACTTCTCATTCATTGCGCCTCTGTAAACACTCCCACAGCCAGAAACATAGACCTTTAGCTGGGTCTACAGCCATAAACACACATTTATTTCACCCGAGAGGGAAGATTCCCTGGTTTGTAGCTAAAAAATGACGTTTTTATAGTGGAGAGCACACATTTATCCTCTGACATTCAAAAGACAGAAAGAAAAACAAAACTCAATTGCAGGCATCAGGTGTTGTTAGGGTTATGGGAACCCACTGGTAGCTGACTCACAGTGTTGCATAGTGTCTTGTGACACTATTGCGCTGGAGTGGTGATCTGAAAAAGGGATGTGGAGTCATCATCTCATCCTCGTTTTATTACTTTACATCTTACACTTAGATTTGATTTGTATTCTTATTCTGACCCCCAACCTCCTTTCTACTGCCTGAATCTCTGTTTGAAATCAGGAAAAAAATGGTGGGTGAGACAACTGAGAGAACTCTCTAAAATCTGCCTCTCCCTGGTCTACAGATTTGCAAACAACTGATATTACAGTCTCACAGTCTTTCTCTGTAAAGAGAAACAACAACAAATGCAGCACTATTGGGCGGTCTGTGGGTTTTCTTCAGACAGGGACACAAGCATAACCCTGATCCTACCGACTGGGGTACCCGCAGACCCCAGAGGTATACTTTTTGTCATATCTCACAGGTGCTTGATTCTATCATTCCAATTTTGCATGACTTTGTCAATCAATTTGTTCCTAATGACTTCATATCATTGTTTTCTGTTTCTGTTTTAATTAGTGCTTTTTAAAAATACTAATGTATTGGGGGGGGTAGGGGCACTCTCACTGTCAGTCATTTTGAAGGAGGCAGACACAGATTCCTCATGTGCTCTGTCGACAACCCTAAATACTGCTCTTCCTAAGATAAGATGATGTTCAAAGTCAGAAAAACAACATAATTTAATTAACTGTAACTTTCCTAAAATAATAATCTTTTTTTTTTCAGATTACATATAACTAATTAAAACTGCAAGCAGTGATGAGCGGGCCCTCGCCTCTGTGTGCAAGTCGGGGTGTGCTGCAGTCGGGGTGTGTAGCAGCTGCGGCCTCGTTAATGGACATTGATTGGTCGACGTGGCCCACACCATGAAAATTCCATGTAAATCCAATGACGATTGTCACACAAGGCTTACTTCCTGTCGCCAGTAGGTGGCGCAATGCCTATGACTCCTAATTGGCCTGTAGATGTCCTCAGGCCTGGACTGTCGTCCAGCATGTGAAATCTGGTGCAGATTGGACAATGTACACTCAAGTTCACACAACTTCCTGTTGCCAGTAGGTGGCGCTATGACTGTGACTCCCAATTGGCCTGTAGATGTCCTCAGGCCTGGACTCTTGTCCAGCATGTGAAATCTGGTGCAGATCGGACAGTGTAAACTCAAGTTAACACCGCTTCCTGTTTCTTGGCGAAACATCGAAATTCCCCGTTCTGCCATGGCAACGCCGTTCAACGAAAGCTCCCGATCTTCACAACTAAGCGTCATCAAGGTCCTACGGCTTTTCTGACCACATTTGAGGTGGATCTGGTCAACCCGCTAGGAGAAGCACAGCAAAGTTTAAAACATGTCATTTCCTGTTGCCAGTAGGTGGCGCTATGACTATAACCAAATATCGTCATGTAGATGTGTTCAGGCCTGGACTCTAGTCAAACGTGTGAAGTTTGGGCCAGATTTGACCATGCACAGTCGCGTTACAACCCACTTCCTGTTTCGTGTCACCAGTAGGTGGCGCAATGCCTATGACTCCTAACTGGCCTGTAGATGTCCTCAGGCCTGGACTCTTGTCCAGCATGTGAAATCTGGTGCAGATCGGACAATGTAAACCCAAGTTAACGCAGCTTCCTGTTTCATGGCAAAACATCAAAATTCGCCGTGCCGCCATGGCAACGTCGTTCGACGAAAGCTCCCGCTCTTCACCACTGAGCGTCATCAAGGTCCTACGGCTTTTCTGACCACATTTGAGGTGGATCTGGTCAACCCGCTACGAGAAGCACCGCAAAGTTTAAAACATGGTATTTCCTGTTGCCAGTAGGTGGCGCTATGACTATAACCAAATATCGGCATGTAGATGTGTTCAGGCCTGGACTCTCATCAAACGTGTGAAGTTTGGGCCAGATTTGACCATGTACTGTGTCGTGGCGAAACAAGGAAATTCGCCGCCTCGCCACGCCCACGCCGTGTGACGAAAACTCAAGCTTTTGATAACTTTTCATCATCCAGGTCATTTATACACGCTGACCAAGTTTGACGTGGATCCGATCAACCGCCTAGGAGGAGTTCGTTAAAGTACGACCCCTGCAAATGGCCAAAAACGCCCAAAAATGTCACAATCAATTAAAAATGGCCGACTTCCTGTTGGTTTTAGGCGCATGGTACCGCCAGACTTTTTTTTAAGTCTGGACATGATACACGTGCCTACCAAGTTTCGTAAGTCTAGGACAAACGTACGGCGAGGGATACTCCGTTGAAATTTTGTAGGGGGCGCTATCGAGCCATTTTGCCACGCCCATGCGCAAGACCCATAAAATATATAATTTTTCACCACTTCTGACGCGTGTGCAAAGTTCGGTGAGTTTTCGAGCACGTTTAGGCCCTCAAAAGTCCGATTTATTTGAGCGAAGAAGAAAAAGACCACGAACGAAATACAATAGGGCTTCGCACGAGGTCGTGCTCAGGCCCTAATAATGTTTTGAGATGAAATAACTTAACATTTTGCTATGATGGTTGTTTAGTTTAGTAATCCCCAGGGACCCCAAGAATAAACACCGGGGACCCCAGTCAGTAGTCCTTGTATGTTGAATATGTTGGTAGGATGAGGCTTAAGGGCAGGGGTTCAAGTTTTTTCAAATTTCTGAAGAACTGGCTTCTATTGAACTTAGTGCTCCATAGAAGCATTAGTGTTTACACAGAAGAGCCAAGGCCTGTGAGATGGGCAGAGACTAGGACCCAGATGCAGACACACGGAGGCAGATAAATGATGAAAAATGATGTGAGTTGAGCAAAATACAAAAAAAGGCAACCAAACCAGGCAGGGATCAGGCAAGGCAGAGTCAGACAAGGCAGAGTTCAGATAACCGATAAATACAAACAGGAATATACGCGGGAAAGTTAGGCTGAACGACTGGGATATATATTGCTGGAGTAATTGTGAATTAAGGCCAGCTGGTGCAGGGAGGAGCTGGACTGGACTGATTGAAGCTCTCAACGGTACCTAGAAACACAACACATAGACAAGACACACAGACAAACAGACAAAGAGATCAGAGAGGAGTAGAAGAGGCAGGCAGGTCAGGAAGTGAGGCAGGCAATGGAATGCGGAAGGTGGAATGGAATGTGGAATGGAACAGTCGTTACCATGACAGCCTATAGGCTCAAATGGCTGCCAGATGTTTGAGGTTTGCAAATGTTCTGCTACTTGTAGTTGTATATCAGCATCTGTGAATGTGTATGAATGATTTGAACAAATATCCAAATGTGTCAGTCTGTAAAATAAAAGTTTTGTACAATAAGATTCACATTTGTGAAGGCATTAAAAAGGCTTGTAGTTGCACATCATTTGTAAATGTGTAAAAAAATACATGCACAAACAAAGTATGGCATTTTGGCAGAGAATTGAAATAGGGATGCTGGATTTTAAACAGTATTTAACGATCCAATCAGGGATGGATGATTGCCAGTTCTCATTTGCTTATCTTTTCAGATAGCCATCTGAAAAAAATACTGCTGGTCCCTTTGTCATTTTTGAGCTTGTGAATCTCACTATACGCATTCAAAACACATTTGGCATCCATTTGAGCCTATACAAGGCCACTCCCAGACACTCCCAGTGTCAGACCCTGGGGTGGGTTTCGTTCCATAAAAATCTTCCCTTATGAACTCTTGTTCACTGTCTTTCAAAAGTCTGATTGTACAGACTGGCTGTAAAAACAAGAGAGAAACTACATGAGGAACAGGATCAGCACTGAGTAATGGAGTCCACTGCCTGGAAGAGAAGTTAATCAGAGGCAGGGAGCTGGAGACAGGAAGTGTGTGAGCTGAGTTTTTCAACAAGGAGCATGAGCGTTGTCGCCACCCAGTCCAGATGTTGTGTTATACCCCATTATCCCCGCTTCACACACAGACACATAACTAACCACAGGCACAGTTTTACAGTTTTAGTTTCACAGAGTGTTTAACTGTTTTTGAGATTATTCAAGGACCTTTCAGCATGTGGAACAGTGGTAATTTACTTCTACTACTTGTCAATCAGTGTAATGGAATTGACAAGGATTTGTAGTCAGGGTTTGAGGAGGTCTAAAAAATAAACTGAAGAAGAATGGACCAGAGTATGTAATGTGTCACACTGGGTCACACACATTAGGATAAAATGGAAAGTTAAAGGCTGTTGGGTCTGATATTATGCGTTTTAACAGCAGATAATACTCCACCAAACCTCATAAATGTGATAAATGTGTCTGGACAGAGGCATAGTGCTTTAAATAGCGCATCTCATGGCTCGCTGTGTCATTTTATGATCAATTCAGAGCAGTATAATTCACTGCAAGAGGAAAAAGGAATGAGCACATGGCCTCAGATTAAAAATATTTCCCTCCATTCACTGCCAATTGTTTGATACTGTTACCAGTGCAGGAGAACTTCATGGTGGCCCACAAGAGAGGGGTTATTTCTGGGAACCAGTGGTACAGAGGTTTCTATAAACACATATCAACAAATTAATCTGTGTTTGTTCAGAGGCATTTTCATAATATCAGCGTGTGGTGGAACATGAAGATTACATTAATATACCTTTGTGTGCCTATGTGTGCAATTAATTTCCTGGCTTTAACAATGATCAAATGTGCAGTATTTGTATATTCAAGTGCCCCCGGATGTTAGATTTATTAACTATCAAACTGTGACTTTAAATTTATTTTAAATTATAGCCTGGCCACAACAACATTCATAGCAGTTTTCAATGCATGATCCATCAGTAACAACAGTAGTCACCTAACCTACAGGGTCACAGGGTGAAATATTCTTGAAATGAGAATGGGAAATCAGAGTCCAGTTTGTTTTCCAGATAAAACATTTATTTATGACCCTAAGACAGTATGCTCCAGTGGGCTTAATGGATGTGCCCACAATTCAAAACAGTTTTCATTGATCGAGACTAATTCTGACTAATTCTAAGTTAAGAAAAGACTTTTCAAAGTACAGTGTATGATTGGCGAACAAACACAGAAGTGCAAGTAAAAGCACAAGCATAAAAACAAGCCATAATGGGACTGAGTTCAGAGAGAAATTGATTTACAAACCAGAGCTCATTCGCCAGCGAGGCAAACTGAGAGGCATGCAGATCTGGGTGGAGTTAGGAGGCCAAATAGTGTGGAAAACAGAACAGTATGAGCAGATCAGAAAGAGCCAGCATACTGCAATCTGAATTCAAAGACTGAAGTCAGCAAGAGCAGGTTGTCACTGGATTGATAGATGAGTTGAAATCTATGGATTGAGAAATGCATACTGTAGTAATCAATCAGCAAATATTTTGACATCAAGCTTGACCTTTAGGGGACTTCCGTTCCCTTTAAGGGACTTCCGTTCCATTGTTATGTTATATAACTGTTCTTTGGAATTCATTATCCTATTTCCTTTACTAGCCTTTACCATTCCCTTGTGGAAATGTTGTGGAAGAGAGTCAAAAGTTTCTTTTGAAAAGGGAAGTCAGACCCGTACCCCGTATCAAAATGCACAAAATTGAATAGAGCCATCCATTGTTTAATTGAATAAAACCATCAATCACACCTGTTTCTTAAATTTCTCATTTCTAGGAGAAAGGAAATGGTGAGATGGAAAAGGAGGAAACAGTTGCCATTGCAAGACCAAGAAATCACTGTTATTAGATTGTATGACGGACAACCGGTGTGCCAAAACTCCTATGACCTGTCATAGGAGACAAACGATGGAGCCGGGACCCCTGGAAATCTGAAATTGAATGCAGTCAGCTTGGCCACATGTCCCCAGCCACCACCCCCCCGACCCCCTCCACTGTCCCGCTAAGGGTCAATAGACACCTTTCCCTGAGATGTGGAAAAGTGTTTGTGTTCTAATGGTTATGCTTCCAATGTGTAAGTTAGAGTTTATCTTGAAGGGGTTCTCTACTGTCTAAATTCCCAGTACCAACAGAGAAATTGTAGTTTAGCTAAATACTGAACTGACATGCACTGAAATGCTCCAGTATCACTGCAACATTATTTCAAGGAAAATCACATAATCTTATTACGCTGTACCATTTTGACCGCTTACATCCTGTGTGATCTCTAATGTATCTCAAATTGCCATTGTCAATCCATATGCTGTCTCTGAAATAATGAAGCCATAACAATGCCATTATGGCATTACAATAATGTGTTTCAGACCGCATCCCAACTGGGTTACTCATTGTGTTATGGAAAAACTTTTATTATGACAGAAATTATGATCAATGGTTCTATTATGCATGGAACACAGTGCATCAACATCATCTTCCCATAATCTAAGCACATATCCAGCTCAAGCGACTTAATCTGAACAAAAAATTCAAAGGAAAGAAAAGGAAAGTTTGAAAGGTTTAAAACGACGACATGACTTTTCAACAACAGCTGGATACAGTCCAGCTGTTGTTGAAAAGTCATGTCGTCTTTTACACTACTGTCAAAGGGGAGCAGGAGGAGAGAGAGAGCCAGGGGAGGAGCGAGAGAGAGAGAGAGAGAGAGAGAGAGAGAGAGAGAGAGAGAGAGAGAGAGAGAGAGAAACTGAAGTATGCTCGGTTTTTGAGTGACATCACTTCACTTTCTTCACTTTCTCCTTTAAGAGAGCGAGGCAGAGACAGACAGAGGAGAGTAGGGGGAAGGCACTGGAACACTGCAGCTGGCATCTGGACGCTTCACATCTGGACTTACACTCAGGCGGAATGACTCTTCAGCCAGCAAGGTATGTACGAGCTAGATATGATTTCTATCTTACTCCGCTGTGTTTCACAATTCCTCTCTGCTGGGAAATTTTGGTGCTGATATTTTATTATCTCTCTTTAAACTTTAATAGTGAGTTGTTGATGCTTTTCATTGAATACTCAAAGTTTTGTGATTTATAAACATTTTCTGTCAATGACAATGTACAGAGATTTTGCAAAATTTGTAGACTTTCATGAAGAAAGCTATCTAAAAAAAAGCATGAGACAGAACAGAAACATTATCAGGCACATTAAACACTGGAACTGTCAGCAGACGTGTGTTAACATGTCCTGAGTGACTCTGCTGCACCTTTCTACAGAATTCTCCAAGACACTGATAAAAATCAAGGTAGTTGTACTATACTACTAAACACTGTTGTAGCCCCAAAATATATGTGAAGATATACTGAACATAACCATAAATGCAATAAATGTCAACGATTTAGTTATTGTAACGTGCAAGTTTATATGCTAAAATAACAACACACAAGAAAAAGCAAAACTTAACTAATGCAACAGCAGTTTGGACATATAACTGAACAGAATCATGTGACCTTCATTGTTAATGAGCACTTCATTCATTGTTAATGATGTGTGACTTGTAGTGAAGTCACACATCAGTTCATCTAGTTCATCTGAAGTGCTAAAGAAGTTCATCTATTTTTTCCTTTGTCAGGGCCAACTGAAAAAGTTAGGGAAATTAATCCTCATATATTTTCTCACAGATTCCCAGTCAACTTCACCACCACAGCTATATATGGAGACCAAAACAACACCAATGGCAGTGGGTGTCCTCACACCTGGCATTGGCTGGAGACCATGCAACCTGTGTACATCCTAGCCATCAGTGTGCTTGGAATTCTGGGAAATGTGTTTGTCCTGTTGGTTTTCTGCCTCCACAAGAAGGCCTGCACAGTGGCTGAGATCTACTTGGGCAACCTGGCTGCTGCTGACCTAGTCCTGGTGTCCTGCTTGCCCTTCTGGGCTGTCAATGTAGCCAACAATTTCAACTGGCCCTTTGGTGTATTCATGTGCCGACTGGTCAACTTAGGTATCAAGATGAACGTATACTGCAGCATCTACTTCCTGGTTCTGGTTAGCATAGATCGTTATGTGGCGTTGGTGCACACGATGTCCCATGGGAGAATGCGTAGGCCAAAGTATGCCAAACTGGCCTGTCTGCTGGTGTGGGGCTTTGGCCTGCTTCTGGGTGTTCCCACATTCATCTTCAGGACCATAAAGTACTTCCCTCCGTGCAAATCTAATGTTTGCCAACTTGACTACCCATCAGACACCATCAAGCTGGTCTGTGATGGGATGTTGACCTTTTTCAGCTTCATCATCCCCGTTTCCATCATTTCCTACTGCACCATTAAGATTATTCAGGCTCTGAAGAAGCAGGCAGTGGAGAGGTTCAATGCCGAGAACACGGAGAGGAAGGCCACCCTGCTGGTGCTGGCGGTGCTCCTGGCCTTCCTGATCTGCTGGGTGCCGTTTCACCTGGTCGCCATCCTGGATGTGCTTCAGAGAGCTGGTTTCCTAAAAGGGTCCGACATCATCATCGCCCTGGATATATGCACCCAGATCTTCACCTACCTAGCCTTCTTCAACAGTGTACTCAACCCCATCCTCTACGTCATTGTCGGGAAGAACTTCCGGAAAAAAGTCAGGGAACTGTTTGAGCAGTTGGCCATGAGGAGAAAGATGTCCACACGCTCACAGCGGTCCTCTACACTCAAGACCTCGGCACGAACAAGGCATTTAGATGACTGTCCTAGACACTAATAGTCTGACATTGCAATGATTTAAATTATTTATTTCATTTAGAGAAGCTGTAATGTGTAGTAGGGGGACCAAATCACCCATCCTCAAATTAGATTTCACTGAATAATTTTAAGGAGGCAATCTCTACAGCAAACACATTACAGTGAGACAGGAAAGACTGTTATGTCTTCCTTCTGTTATGAAACTCTAGCTATAATTAATATAAAACTTACATTCATTGTAATGATATACCAAATTTGAATGATTGTCCTTTCTCCTGACCATGGCATTGTGACAGATAGCTAACACAGCTATGGTTCTCTCTGATGTACAACAATATAACTCAATCAGCACAGCATGAATAATCACATATGGCTTAGCATAACCAAAGTGTAGACAACAACTAACCTGAGAACAACAATGTTTTACCCACATAGATTCATTAATCACACTTTTATAACAACAATTACCCAGCATGCCACAAACTAACAGCTGGCCACATGGCAGCACCCCCCTTATAACCAAGAGCACTGCATAACTATCATGAATATAGTGCAAGTTAACTCTGCCTAGCTGGTTTGCTAATACTTATTTTCTGTAAAATAAATGCATTTACTTGTAAATAATAATAATTTATGTCTTGGTTTGTAGAAATGTGAATAGTACCATAGTACCAAGTATTTTTTGTTTTCCTCATAACATGACCTTCAAATAAAAAGCGCACATTTTGTTGTTTGCTGAATCTTGCTAATGCATTTAAATGTTAAGTAGAGCACAAAAACTAGAATGAAAGACATTCAGGCAGAGAAAGCTACTTCAAAGGGTAAAATCTATGGCAAAAGCAAAAAGTTACTCCTTTTTGGGGCCTTTTTTTTTTTCCTATTTTTTTTGTCTGCCCTCTTCACCCTGTTTTTTCATATCTGGAATAAACACTCTTCTTGCATTCAAAGGAGTGAGTTGGGTCTGCAATTTGCATTTTGAAGTATTAATTGTCATTGTATGTGTGTGTATATTTATGTATCTCTCTCCCCCTCTCAAATCACTGTAACTGTGTGACGGCTCTCATTGTGATCTCAACTCATCAACTGAGCGACTCATGAGAGTGCTGCCAGAGCTGAGGATGTCTGCAACCACACAGACGCATGGGACTGGGTCTACACCATGCAGCCGGTCTACATGTCCATCATCTGCCTTCTGGGAGTGATCGGCAACTCCTTTGTTTATTTATTTATTTAACCTTTATTTAACCATATCTTATTGAGATTAAAAGGAAATCTGGAAACCTAGCCAAGAGGGCAGCATTGAACACAGTTACTTACAAGGACAACATAAGAGCATAACAAGAATAACAGTCAACACACACTTACATAATCCAATAAAACAGATTGACACATATTGTGTGTCTAAAAGCCCACAGCTGATAATCAGGTCATAGTTTGGGTGGTGGAGCTAGTCCATCTTCCTGCATTGTCTGTAATGACCTCAGAAACTACAGTCTGACACACACACATAAACATCATCTTCCCATAATACTTAGTATCTTTCATTGTAATCTATACACATCTCCAGTTTAGGAGACTTTGTCTAAACAAAAAATTAAATGGAAAGAAAGTTCAAAAGGTAAAATGATGACATGCCTTTTCAACAACTCATCACAGCAAACATCTCTAACAGCAGCTGGAAAGTTAATCGATATCTGAACATATGTCTGAACCAGTGTTGGGGAAGTTACTTTCAAAATGTAATATGTTATTCATTACTTATTACTCCTTATTAAAAGTAGTGTGGTTAAGTTACTTTATTACTTTCTGTATATCGTAACTAGTTATATTACTAGTTAGTTATATTACTTCAGTACTTTCACTCAAGGCTGATGCTGATAAGTCCAACCAGTGGTAGGGTACTGCCACACAGCCACAAAATAATGCCTTTGAACTCTTTATTTAAAGAGATAAAACAACTTCTTCACTCTTAAAAGTGAAGCTCACAGGGCTCTTGAAAAATAAAAAATTGTGTGTAGGCAATGGTGACAATCACATTGGTAGGCAATGGCGGTAGATAGTACCTTATAAGGGCACACCTTGCATCTGACTTCTGAAACTAATGTTTTTACCTGCCTCTTCAATTAAGGTGAAATAATGTGAATATTTCCACCCCGAAAATGCTAACCGATGAATCTGGCATTGTTGTACTGTACTGCTAGGTAACGCATGGGCGACAGGCGACAGGTGACGGAGTGTGCACAGGGAAAGTAAACAAGAAGTCACGTCAGACCTACAGTGGCTGAGCAAAAAGACAAGAGGATATGCATATTTTATTTCAGTTGCTCTTTGAATCACCGCGACCAGTAATATTATTACAGTTACTTACAAAAGTATCTGTAATTATATTACTTAATGTAAAACAGTAACTCGTTACACTACTCCGTTACTCAGATAAGTAATAACATTACGTAATGCGTTATATTACATAACTCGTTACCCCCAACACTGGTCTGAACACACACACATTACCCCAACATGAAAACTCATCTGTGTGGTGGCCACAGGCCAGAAGACATGTGACTACTATTCATTACTCGTTAAGGTGGTGAAATTTTCAATAAATCTGGTCAGGCTATACACCGTTCGAGAGGATCAAATCACCTGATTCGATCGAAGCACACCTTTTTAGGATCACAAAGACACAGCAATCATAGCTTATACAAGAGTGTACACAAAGCAGACCAGCACATGGTGGTGCTTCCCTATCTTCAATGTCGTCTGGAAGTCCAAAAACAACATGAATCATTGAAATCTTGGTATCCAGATCAAGGCAAGTGTCCAACAAACAAAACTAGCCACAGCATTTACTCACAAAAACATGCTAACTCTGGAAAACATCAATAGAACGTCCTTTGTTGACTTTGCAATTCTCTGAAGCAGACATTGTTTGTGTTCATTTTACTGTCTGTTACGATTGACGACAGATAAAGGCTTATTTTCTCTGTGTTCTATAGACTCTTTGGAAGAGAATGAGCCTTCCCACGTAATTCTGCAATCTGTATTGGATAAACGGTGTCTCAGTACAGCCAACTACCACTTCCGTGGCTGACGGCCAATCAAGAGAGTCAATGTAGCTTCTGCTAGACAGCGAACCGATGTAGACGATTACACTTCTGACAGACAAGTCTTACAGCCAGTGAAATTCCAATTCCAACGGTGTATAACTTATGGTTCAGCAAAAGGGCATGCTTTACAGCCTCTGCATAAAACAGAGGCCTGTTTCACTTTTAACTGGGGTAGATCACCATGGTAACTTATGCTGCATGGCTAACCTGCTCCAGATCAGGTTAAGTTCAGGCTATCAGATCAAAACGTATGAAAGGCCCGCCTCCTGAGCATATAGGAGTTTTGCTTATTGAAACATCTTCTCAGGGCAGAAACTGTTATGACTGGTTCAATCAGGCAACCAATCAAAAAAGAGAGGAGGGCTAATTTGAAACGTAAAGCGGGACAGTGACGGGGCAGAGCTGGCATTGTCAAAGAGGTAAGTTAGCTAACATAAATGTTTATATATTTGCAGGTATTTCATTCACAATTTATTAATTTCCCTGTTGAATAGAAAGAGACACAGTGGGCCCATATCAGCTGTGAAATAATGGCCACGGAGCCTAATTTTCAGCCCACAGAGGCCCCACATGGGCCCAAAAAGGGCCTTTTTTCCCTGCACTTGGAAAATCCAAATAAAACAGACAACTTGTTTCAATGATTTAAAATAATATTAATATTAAAGATATTCATACAATACCTTTCAAATACAGGATACACTTCAAAATATTACTCACCACCTTCAAAGCCATCAACAACCTGGCCCCCCCCTACCTCTCTGACCTCCTCCACCACCACACCCCCACCCGTCGCCTCAGATCTGCAGACGCTAACCTACTCCAAACCATCAGGACAAAGCACCTGACCTGGGGCGACAGGGCCTTCGCTGCAGCCGCCCCCTCCCTCTTGAACGCCCTCCCCAGCCACATCCGAAAGGCCAACACTCTGTCATCTTTCAAAAAAAACCCTCAAAACCCACCTATTCACTCTTGCTTTTGACCTCTAATCTTCTACTCCTCCCCTCTCCCCCTTTCCTCCCTCTTGTCTCACGATTCACACTTTTTTTTAATATTTCATTTTCTCATCTATTTTTATCTTTTATATATATCTCTGTTAAAATTGTTTTATCCTGTGTTTGTAAAGCGTCTTTGAGCACTGAGAAAAGCGCTATATAAATATAATGTATTATCATTATTATTATTATTATTATTATTATTAATAAAACGATGCATAATAAAACAATGAAAATCATTTAAATAACAAAGATAGGGAAGCAAAGGTATGGCTAAGCTACTAATAATAATACAATAAAACAAACTAAATCACAACAAATTAAATCGCAGGAGTAAGAAGGAAGACAACGTTACATTACCTCATCTGTGCCAGTCCAGTTTGTAAGTGGCTTCTCTGAGAGAGCTGGACTTCTTCGGTCTTCTCATGGCTGCCTTGAAACAAAAATATGAATGAGAATATTTACTGACTCGACAAGGAGTCTCTATTAGAATTTGTATTTATTTATTTTTCTTCTTATTTGTTATTTAGTTTCTTATTTGTGCAATTTTTTACATAGGATTATATACTGTGCTCTTTTTTACTTGATATAGCCCTTCAAAAAATAAAGACACAACTATCTAGAATGTTAGAAAGTTATTTGGTTCTTCTACCTAAATTGTTTTGGTATGTTGTTCAGTCCCATAAAAATCATTTTGATAACCTTGGATATTGGTAAGCCCATTTGGCTACTTTTGGAGAGGTTTTGAGTCACTTGACCAAAATAGAATAAAGTTTTTTTTATGAGAAATATGTGTGGTATTGTTCAAATAAACAAAAATATATAGTCTTATATACCTCTAAAGACCAATAATGACATTTTGTTACCGAGTGTCCCTTTGGAGTCTCCAGATGGCCATTTGGAAATCCACCTAGACATTACCTACTGCCAAATACTATTTTTTTGTTGTTGTTTTGTCATCTACTTTGAACCTGGATTTGGTCAGGCAACTGTCTACATTCAAAAAAAAAAGTTTTCTGTTAGAAAGAAATTTAAATTTACTCTGTGTTTGAGCTCGTGTTACTCTGTGTCAGTAGTACTTAGAGTAATTCTGACACTGGGAGAAGAAACTCCAAAGGCTTACCTTTCAGGAATGAAACAAGATTATGCCTGTAGTCACAGGGGTTCAAATACAGTAACCATTTTATTTTGGGTATGTCATTTTCAGCCTTGTCTAAAGAAAAAGGGGTGTTTTCCATTAAACATCAAACACACTGGAAGGAGAGGGACACATAATTTAAGTCAGACACAAACATAAAGTACTGTACATCTTGTTTTGCACTACTGTCAAGGAGGAGCAGGAGGAGAGAGAGAGCCAGAGGAGGAGCGAGAGAGAGAGAGAGAGAGAGAGAGAGAGAGAGAGAGAGAGAGAGAGAGAACTTAGGTATGCTCGGTTTTTGAGTGACATCACTCCAGTTTGAGTTTCCGTTCTCCTATAAGAGAGCGAGGCAGAGACAGACAGAGGAGAGTAGGGGGAAGGTACTGGAACACTGCAGCTGGCATCTGGACACTTCACATCTGGACTTACACTCAGGAGGAATGACTCTTCAGCCAACAAGGTATGTACGAGCTAGATTTGGTTTGTATTTTACTCGTGTTTCACGATTCCTCTCTGCTGTGAAATCTAAAATAAATTTGACATTATCGCTGATATTTTATGCTTTTATTTAATACTTTTTAACTATTTAAGTTTTGTGCTTTATAAACATTTTCTGTCAGTGACAATGTACAGAAGTTCTGCAAAATGTGGAGACTTTCATGAAGAAAGCTGTCTAAAACAAAATGGGCATGTAACTGAACAGAAACATTATCAATTAAACACTGGTATCAGCAGACATGTGTTAAGATTTCCTAAGTGTCTCTGCTGTACCGTTCTCAACGCTCTCACTGTTAGAAACCAATGAACACTAGCTACAACATTTTAGAAAACTGTTTTGTTTGTGCTATGTTCACATAAAAAAAAAATAGAATGATACATGTGTTTTAAAATAACATTTATACTGAATATAGTGTTTCATATCTGAACACTGTTGTGGCCCGAAAATAATGCGAAGATATACTGAACTTAACCATAAATGCAATAAATGTCAATGTTCATCTAGTTCATCTAAAGTTCTAAAGGAGTTTAAGAATCTTTTCTTTGTCAGGGCCAACTGAAAAAGTTAAGGAAATTAATCCTCATATATTTTCTTCGTTTCGTTCGTTTTTATGTTTTGTTCCATTTGCCTTCCCATATCTCTCCACAGATTCCCAGTCAACTTCACCACCACAGCTATATATGGAGACCAAAACAACACCAATGGCAGTGAGTGTCCTCACGCATATGCCTGGGATTGGCTGGAGACCATGCAACCTGTGTACATCCTAGCCATCAGTGTGCTTGGAATTCTGGGAAATGTGTTTGTCCTGTTGGTTTTCTGCCTCCACAAGAAGGCCTGCACAGTGGCTGAGATCTACTTGGGCAACCTGGCTGCTGCTGACCTAGTCCTGGTGTCCTGCTTGCCCTTCTGGGCTGTCAATGTAGCCAACAATTTCAACTGGCCCTTTGGTGTATTCATGTGCCGACTGGTCAACTTAGGTATCAAGATGAACGTATACTGCAGCATCTACTTCCTGGTTCTGGTTAGCATAGATCGTTATGTGGCGTTGGTGCACACGATGTCCCATGGGAGAATGCGTAGGCCAAAGTATGCCAAACTGGCCTGTCTGCTGGTGTGGGGCTTTGGCCTGCTTCTGGGTGTTCCCACATTCATCTTCAGGGCCGTAGAGTACTTCCCTGAGTACAAAGTTAGTGCTTGCTACCTTGACTACCCATCAAAGACCATCGGACTGGTCTGTGATGGGATGTTGACCTTTCTCAGCTTCATCATCCCTGTTTCCATCATTTCCTACTGCACCATCAAGATTATTCAGGCTCTGAAGAAGCAGGCAGTGGAGAGGTTCAATGCCGAGAACACGGAGAGGAAGGCCACCCTGCTGGTGCTGGCGGTGCTCCTGGCCTTCCTGATCTGCTGGGTGCCGTTTCACCTGGTCGCCATCCTGGATGTGCTCCAGAGAGCTGGTTTCCTAAAAGGGTGCGACATCATCACCGCCCTGGAGATCTGCAACCAGATCTTCTCCTACCTAGCCTTCTTCAACAGTGTACTCAACCCCATCCTCTATGTCATTGTCGGGAAGAACTTCCGGAAAAAAGTCAGGGAACTGTTTGAGCAGTTGGCCATGAGGAGAAGATTGTCTGAGTCCACACGCTCACAACTGTCCTCTACACTTAAGACCTTGGCATGAACAATGCATTTAGATGACTGTGCTGGACAATAATAGTCTTACCTTGCAATGATTTTAATTATTTAAATGCTAAGCTAATTAAAGTCTACGTTTAGAGAGGCTGTAATTTGTAGTAGGGGGACCAAATCACTTTCTCAGTTTGCACTGAATAATTTTAAAAAGGTAATCCTGATTTGTGCACAGCAAACACATTACAGTGAGACAGGAAAGACTGTCATGTCTCCCTTCTGCTATGAACTCTAGCTTCAATTAACAATAGACATCTTAACATTAATTGTAATGATATTCTTGGCTTGAATGATTGGCCTTTCTCCTGGCCATGGCATTGTGACAGATAGCTAACACAGCTATGGTTCTCTCTGATGTACAACAACATAACTCAATCAGTACAGCATGAATAATCACATATGACTTAGCATAACCAAACTGTAGACAACAACAACTAACCTGAGAACAACGACGTTTTACCCACATAGATTCATTAATCACACTTTTATAACAACAATTACCCAGCATGCCACAAACTAACAGCTGGCCACATGGCAGCACCCCCCTTATAACCAAGAACACTGTATAACTATCATGAATATAGTGCAAGTTAACTCTGCCTGGCTGGTTTGCTAATACTTATTTTCTGTAAAATAAATTCTGTAAATATAATTTACTTAACAATAATAATAATTTACGTCTTGGATTGTTGACGACTGGATATGTAAATAGTACCATAAAGTATTTTTTGTTTTCCTCATAACATGACCTTCAAATAAAAAGCACACATTTTATATGTCTTGCTGAATCTTTCTAGTGCATTTAAATGTTAAGTTGAGCACAAAAACTAGAATGGAAGAGAGTCCAGACGGCTCCAGGCTAAGTGTTTTCTGGTGTTTCTGACTCAGTGTCTGCATGGCTAAAAACAGGATTCTGTCAGAGTTTCCACTGGTGACACAAATTTTGTTCCGTTGTCTGGGCTGTATAGACAACAGTTTTCTTATTTTGCATTTTTTTTGCATTTTATTTAACCAGATGTTGAGTCAGTGTGGACTGTGGGCAAGGGTACACCCCTAATTGTCCCAAAATGAAGGCATGTCATGCCAAACAGGAAATCTTTGTTATGAGTAAGGCTCGATCGTCATGTGGGTGTAGAAAACTGTTGTGGAACAAAAAACATTCGGGCAGAGAAAGTTACCTCAAAGGGTAAAATCTACGCCAAAAAAGCAAAAAGTTACTCTTTGCTACATGTTTTGTCTGCTGGCCTCTTCACCCTGTTTTTTCACATCTGGAATAAACGCTCTTCTTGCATTCAAAGGAGTGAGTTTGATCTGCTATGCAATGCATTTTAAAGTTAATTGTCATTGTGTATGTGTGTGTGTGTGTGTGTGTGTGTGTGTATGCGTATATGTGTGTGTGTGTGTGTGTGTGTATTCCTGTAAATGTGTAAGCCTGGAGTTTTTTACATCAGAGACAAGCCATCTGTTGCCATGACTCCTCTGTCTGATAATAGCATGCACAGACTGTGTACTCTCACTGATAACTACATTTGCCCATTCCATTCTCCTCTCACACTCCATTAAATCCATTATCCCTTTACACCTTGAACTCAAATCATGACATGATGAAAGTAGTGGTACATACATTGACCAGTGTTGACACAATTAAAAGTGTTTGTGTTGCATAGTTCTGAACATACACACACACTCACACACACATGCACACACACATCTCTCCCTCTCAAGTCACTGTAACTGTGCAACGGCTCTCATTGTGATCTCAACTCATCAAGTGAGCGACTCATGGAGAGTGCTGCCAGAGCTGAGGATGTCTGCAACCACACAGACGCATGGGACTGGGTCTACACCATGCAGCCGGCCTACATGTCCATCATCTGCCTTCTGGGAGTGATCGGCAACTCCTTTGTGCTTTGCGTGTTCTGCCTCCAGAAGCGGCACAGCTCCGTGGCCGACATCTACCTGGGCAACCTGGCGGCCGCCGACCTCCTCATGGTTTCCTGCCTGCCGTTCTGGGTGGCGACCATCATCCACAAGTTCCACTGGAGATTCGGGGAGCCCATGTGCCAGCTGGTCAACATTGTCATCGGGATCAATTACTATTGCAGCGTGCTGTTCCTCACGCTGGTGAGCGTGGACAGGTACCTGGCCCTCACCAGACCGCTGTCCCAGAGAAGGGAGAGACGGGCGGCCTGCCTGATCTGCCTGAGTATCTGGGTTGTCGGGGTCCTGCTCAGCCTCCCTGCCCTCCTCTTCCGCTCCGTCCAGTTCTTCCCGCACCTGGGGGTGGATGCGTGCTACATAGCCTACCCCCATGACGGCTGGAGGCTGCGTTACAACCTGACCGTCAACGTGGTAGGCTTCCTCATCCCCGTTCCTGTTGTATCCTTCTGTAGTTACCACATCACCAAGGTCCTTCAGAACAGCCAGGAGATGAGAAAGAGCAGCAGAGGGAGCGTGGAGAGGAAGGCTGCCTACCTGGTGCTTGTTGTCCTCGCTGTATTCGTTCTCTGCTGGCTGCCCTACCAGGTTCTGATCTTCCTGGACACCCTGGATTATTACCAGGTCATCTCTGGATGCACGTGGGCGTATGTGTTGGACATTGGCACTCAGTTAGCGACTTACCTTGGCTATAGCAACAGTGCACTGAATCCTTTCCTGTACGTGATTGTGGGGAAGCGCTTTAAGCAGCGGGCCAGTGAAGTGTTTGGTAAATGGAAATGGAGGAAGTGTAGTCACACCAATGCCAATTTCAATTTAACCACTAAATACACAGACTGCACCAATGTTTGATGTAACCCTATGTGACTAAAAAGGACAGATAAGAATTACTGATTCTGAATATGAATATGCTGTCATGTCGTAGGCCATTATAGACCAGACCATCATACAGGCACTCAGTCTCTTATTCCCTGTTGACTTTTAGAAGTGTTGTTGTGCTGAAAAAAGATTTCAAAATCCCATTGTTTGCATTTTGGACCGAGATCTCTGCCAAATAGTCTATTGTATTAAAGTGAAAAAGAAATTATAGATGTAAAAGTATAAAATAAAAAAAAAGTAAGAGTATGTAGCTTCATTGTTTCATTTGGCATAAATTACCTCCAGGGCTTAATTTGTCTAACATTTTACATTATGTATTATTCAAACTTGTCCACGATGTTGTATTTTAGGATTTTGAACAGTATTTTCCTGTCAAAACTAATTCTAATTCATTCTTGCTAATAATGTCTTGCTAATAAAGCCAAGACTAGTTCCATTTAAATCATTTTCATTTGGGAGGGTATCTCTCATGAGTGGTATTTGAGTCTTGTCTCTGTGGTGCACTTTTTAAAAAAAATCAGACTAAAACTAAAAAATAGAACTTCCTATTTTCACATGAAGTATCTGGAATGGATTGTTAGGTTTAGGGTTAGGGTTAGGGTTAGGGTTAGGGTTAGGGTTAGGGTTATTTACCCAAATGTAAGATAAGAAAGATATTTTAAATGATAAAGCCCACATTATGTATTAGCCAACCATCTTAATACTGATAAAATATTTGTTTATAGTAAAAAAAAAAAAGTTATTGGCTGTAACTACTGCACTATTAATGTGATGACAAAATAGACAAGTGGCACTTTGCCACCTGATAGTTGAGTATAAACATTGTACTATCCAGAAAAAGTGTTACCGAACTCCACTGCATCATAATGTTGTCATAAGATAATGAAACACAATATGAGGCTTATTTTGATAAGTTCAAAATGTTCTCATCATTACGGAAGATTAGGAAGATGGAGTGTTTTTGGTTTGAGGATAAATGTTTATAGAATGGATTGCAGTAAGCCACTTTTTGAGTGGGTGCCCTTCCTGCATGTCATGATGAAATAATTCAAGTATGTTTCATTATTATCATTTTGACCATAAAAAGGCAAACCACATTTTCAGCCAGTTCTAATTTTTAGCTAAAGCTTTTCATTTAGCAGCAGATAAAATATATTTTTAATCATATTGGTTGTTCATGTTATTTGGTTTTTTGCCACATCAGGTTTGTTATTGTTGTCATTTTAGCAAAGTTTGGATGAAACTTAGAATAGATAACTATAAGATGAGAAATGAATTTACAATAGCCCTGAATCAGTTTTATTACTTACTTAGTCAAACACTTGGCAATTTATTAACTGTGGTTTTTATAAACAGTATAATGTGTAATGTTAAAACATTTTACAGCAAATAATTATTGACTTATTATTGAATTATCTCAACATCAAGGCCTATTGATATCATGCCTGTTACATATAAAATGGCAAAGGGCTAGTTCATTCATGTCAGTTGGTTGGTTGTTACATATACAGTATAAGTACTGTAGGTAATTCAGTCCTATAATTTGCCCTTTGGTCCTAAAGGACTATATTTTGTTATACAATGTGTCCATGTAATAGTATCAGTATGAGATAAAAAATTACTCTTTTCCTTTTCCGTTATTTCTTTTCCCCATTACATAAAGGGCAATTTAAACATAGTTTGTCTCGAATACGTACAAGGAGACAATTTTGACTCTTTCATAAACAAGTTGGTATATTGAACTCCTTGAACCGAGGGTGTGGAGGAATGCACCTCTATATACAAAACCATCCTCTCTGCTGTGGATCTTCCTTTCTAACTCACTCTGTGCTCTTCCCAAAAGCTGTATGTACACGCTGTTCCATAAATGTGTTTCATCATATGCATTTTGACCATATAAAGGACATCTGTACAAAACATAAGGTAAGACAATTTCAAATGTTTCATCCTGTTTACTTTTTTTGTACAATGATGACTTCAAACACTGAAACAAATTCTAAACTGTATTTAGAAGATAATCAGTTTGACAAGAAATTACAGTAATATAGTGAGTTGATAAGCCATCTGATTACAGAAAATTATTTATGGATTCTACGTGAAAACTGTACAGGAAGATATATGGTGACATACAGTGTAACAATGAGCAAGGATTATTTGGCAAATATTTTGATTTGCTGTGCTACATTTTTGTTAAAGCAAAGGGTAATAAATCAACATTACAACATCACTTATTTACATGTAGTTCTTTTAAAGCTGCCTTCTTGTGGAAAGGATACATCAGATAATTGTATTTTTTATCAGCATATATTATTTTACTGTATATAAACTGGATTACATTCTGATGTTTCATTTTAATCTCTGATCTGTTGTTAACTGATGCAGTAGTTCTCGATTTTTATAGCACAACAATATCACATTTTATGAGAACCTGTATTTTGAATCAGTTGAAGATCATTTCATTGATGTGTCATGTATCATTTCCACTTTTTGTAGCCCATGGAGCCGGTGAAGCTTGTATCTGTGACCATGCTGTGGTCTGAAAACAGCAGTGCCTCTCTGCCTCCCAGCCCAACTGAGTCTCCAGTCTCTGCAGACTGGGACCTCGTCAAAGCCATTATCCCCCCATACATCTTCACCGTATGTGCATTAGGCCTGCTGGGTAACATCTTCGTCCTGCTGGTGTTCCTAATCCATAAGGATCGTTTGACAGTGCCGGAGATCTACCTGGGCAACCTGGCGCTGGCTGACTGTATTCTCCTAAGCGGCCTCCCTTTCTGGGCAATGTACATCCGCAACCACTTCAACTGGCCTTACGGAGAGGCCTTATGCAAAATGGTCAACTCCTTCATCATCGTCAATTTCTACACCAGCATCTACACTTTGGCCATGATTAGCATCGACCGCTACCTGGCACTTGTGAAGACCATGCAGGCCAGGTGGCTGAGACGGACGCTTCACGCCAAGGTGATCTGTTTCATCCTGTGGATATTTGGACTTTTAATGAGTGTGCCAACCATGGCTCACAGAAAGGTAGAGTTCATCAAGGAAGACGAGACTTTGTCCTGCATACTGGATCACAACGGCTCATGGAAGCTGACCCATCAGATCCTGCTGAATGTGGTGGGCTTTGTGCTCCCTGTCCTGGTGATTGTTTGCTGCAGTGGAAACATAATCAGGGCTTTGACCGACAGAAAGGAGACTTTTCGTTTTCACCAGGCGAACGACACGAAGGCCACAGTTTTGGTGTATGCCGTGACAGCGCTGTTCCTGCTGTGCTGGGGTCCGTTCCAGCTCTTCACCTTCCTCGACACACTCTGTGATGTGATGGTGCTGGACGAGACGCTGTGGTTCCACACTCTGGATATCGGAGGACAGGTGTCAGTGTATCTGGCGTTTCTCAACAGCACCCTGAACCCGGTGCTGTATGTGTTCTCCGGACAGTACTTCAGGAGGAAAGTTAGCGCCATCTACAGGGGGACAAGACATCGTCGCCGAGGATCAGACATGACCATATATCAGCGTTCTGTCATATCAACTTACATCAACAGAACAGAACAAATCAAGCCTGTGGTCATTTTGAATGTAAAAGATCTGAACTAATTTTCATGATATTCCCAAAGCTGTGGCCTGATTTTAATCCCTATACCTTTCAAGGCAAATACGTTTAATGTGTTTTTTATAATCTATATGAAGTCATATTTCACCACTTTTGGATGTGACATAAGGCATGAGACTCAAATTATATGGCACTCTAAAACTCATACCCAAACAGTTACTTACTTTACACAGACAAAAAACATACAGTAACATACAGTAATAACATGAAACAGCATTGTCAGATTGTGTTTGACTTTGTACTGTAAATATATGGAGATGGAAAAAGATTGTGTGTGTGTGTGTATGTGTGCAGTCTTATTACATTGAAATTACACTTTTATGGTAAGATATGCCTCGCCCCTCTCTGTGTATGTCTCACTCTGTGTATATATGTATCAGAATCTGTCTCACTCTGTGTATACAGTATATGTATGTGAGTCTGTATGCCTGTGCTGTTACATGGCCTTACTTACTGACTTGTGATCTTTTCATGCTGAACACACCAAAACAAAAACTGCCATATATGAAATCCTATCTAGTATGTTTCACCCTCCTGTTTTCTGAAATATACCAGAGTCAAACAAATAACTAATATAATAATATAATATTGATACTTCCTGTTGAATGATTGAGTCCTGTTGAATACACAAAGTAGTTTACATGCTACACGCTAACTTCAGAGAATTGCCACCCACACACAGTGTACATTTGCATGCATAATTATCTCTAGATGTTGACATGGTAATAAAATATTTACTCAGAGTCACAGTAGCCATACTGAGAGCCATGCCAGTTTCTCTTTACGCTATCAACACTGTTGCTTAAAACTATTTCTGTGCATTAGTTGTGGAACAATTTGTGTTATCTGCCTCATTTAGCGCCTGAAATAGCATAATAAACTAGAAAAGGCAAAATTTTCTGAAGAAAATTTAAAGTGTGCTTGCCATCCAAGTAACAGTCACTTTGAACTGGCCTTTGCTAGAGTGCTGTTAAGTTGCGGGTAGGGTTTCGCCAGTGGTCGCTAGGGTGTTTCTAGGTAATTGCTAGGGTTTTGCTAGGTGGTTGCTAGGGTGTCACTAGTGGTTGCTAGGGTGCTAGGGAACAAAGAGAATCCAAGGAAAAAAGAATTGTGTTTCCACAATTTACAGTCACCGAGTTACGATCATTTAAAATGTAACAGGTTGCTGTAGCGCCCCCAATAGGTGAAATGACACAAAATTTTACACGTTGGCTGAGACATGATACTTGCACAATTGTACCAAATTTGGATGGGATAGTATAATGCGTTCATGAGTTATACCAATTTTTAAAACATAGGCCCTGCCCACAACATTTGATCAAACTTTGAAAGCCAATAACATCAAAACAGTACGGAATATCAAAAAGCAAATCAGCACATTTGTGCAGGATAGTCCAGCCATGCTGTGTGGTGAATTTGGTGAAGATTGGACAAAATTTGTAGGAAGAGTAGCGAAAAAACTGTTTTGGACAAAATCCAAAATGGCAAGCACACTAACTACATTAGTCTTATCAGCAAAGGCATAAGACTGAATCTGTTGGATGCATTTTAATCAGCCGTCATGGAACATTTTTTCCTACCCCGAAACAGTTTGTTTTGGGGGGTCAAAATAGTTGCAAATGGGCCAAACAGAGCCAGGAGATGACTCATAAATGTTTAACAGTTTTTACTCATTTTTAAGGAAATTTCTAGCATTCTTTTCATACTACAAGTACTCACATCCCAGGGTG